>NC_056750.1:399236004-399373504 GCF_019279795.1 Protopterus annectens | reverse complement strand
GTGTTAGTGTTATTTGTGTTGGGGGGGGATAGTGAGGAAGGAACTGTTCTGTGATACTAAGGATAGAATTGAGTTCACAAAGTGGGAGCTGAATTGTGTTTCGATGGGAACTTTAGTGTCGGGGTGGTTGGTTTGGGGGTAGCCTTTTGGGTAGGTTTTAGTAGCTGGTTTACATTTTTCCAAAATTTTGGGGGGTTGTGTTGGTATTTAGTTTGTAATGTCATGTAGTAGGATTTTTTTGTCCAGCCTAATGCATTTTTTTGCACAGTTGTGCAGTTCTTGGTACTTAGTTAGGCTTTCTGTTTCTTCGTTTTTTTTGATAGTAAAGCCAGGCAGTATCTCTGGACTTGAGGATTTGTTTGGTTTCTTTACTGAGCCAGGGGTTTGTAGAGG
Source organism: Protopterus annectens (assembly GCF_019279795.1). NCBI lineage: Eukaryota > Metazoa > Chordata > Ceratodontiformes > Protopteridae > Protopterus > Protopterus annectens. The sequence continues at coordinate 399,373,111 of NC_056750.1, read as the reverse complement.
TTCTAACCTTGATTTTGCGCAATGGAGTGACAGTGTCTAGGTGTTGTAGAAATGTTTTGTTGAAATATGCTACAGCCTGCCTGGTCAAGTGGCAGGGTTTTTAGGGGGGGTCCAGTCACAGTTACAAAGTAAAGTACTGAGGACCTCAGGAGAGAATTTTTTTGTGTTTCTAGTGGATATATAGTTAGTGGATTTGCATGTGTTTGTTCTACTACTTATAAAGTATATTATGTTGCGGTCACTTAAGGTGTCTGGGAGACTGCCTGCGTGGGGGTACAATGTGGGGTTGTTACTTAGGACCTAGTCAAGGATAGATTCCCTTTTAGATTTTTATCACATCTAGTTGGAATTTGGACTAGCTGCTGGTAGCCATGGAGATTTATTACATTACTTGGTGGTTCTGAAATGCAGGTGAACCAATCTAGGTAGAAATCCCCCAGAATAAGGGTTTCTTGCGAGTATGTGGAAGAACACCAAGATAAGAAGTCTTCAAGGCTAGCAGGTGTATTACCAGGTGGAATATAGATTACAATTGTGGTGATGACCTTTATAGGGTGAAGTTGGAAGTTGTGAGATAAGTATTTCCCAATTATTGAGGGAGAGGTAGGAGTTTGGCAGTTGATGTACAGTTAAGTTGGACTTATACAGAAAGGCAGTTCCACCCCATTTACGAAGTGGTCTGTCTTGTCTAATGATATTGTAGCCGGTAGGGAAAACTTCTGAGTTAGCTATGTTTTTATTTAGCCAGGTATCTGTTAAAGCAACTATGTCTGGTAGTAGTGTGGTATTGTGGCCTGGAGTACAGGTATTTTATTTTTGATAATTCTAATATAAATATTTAGCATTAAAAGATGGTTGGTTTTACTGCTGTTGTTGATTTGCCCAGGGATGAAGATAGTGGGGTTGTTATGTTCTAACTTTTGTGTTGGAGCAGTTTGTGTTGGACAGGATGTATTTGGGCCTGGGTTGGGGTGGATATCCCCACTTATGGTGAGTCTGGTGTTAAAATTGTGATACAGATCTTGGAGTTTGATGAGAAGTGTGAGAAAGTATTGTGTTTTTTTGGAGTAGGAATGAGAGCATATGTGTTTAGTTCTGAACTGGTTTGTTATGTAGTTCTTGAACAATTGTGGGCAGATATTATTATAATGTGCGGTGTCTGTATATGAGAGAGCATAATGTAGTGTTGTGCTACTAAGTTTAGGGATATTGCTAGAGTGATAACTCGTGGTGTTATAAAGAATTATGAGAAGACTGACTAGACTTAGTTGTGTTATAGTCATGGTTATAAAGTTTAAGTTGGTTCTAGGTGGGGGTCTGAATAGGAATTATAGGGTTGCACTATATGTGGCTGGGTAAGTAGTGTGGGTGATGTAAAAAATGCCTAGTGGGAATGAGAGTGATTGGGAGTATTTTGTGTGGAGCCAGTTGGTGTGGTATAATGTGATCTGACTTGAGGAGCTGTGATTGGTGGAGGTGATGTGAGGCTGAGCTGTGGGTGTAGCTGTGATTACTATAAATGCAGAGGTAGTGGGGGCGGAAGGGAATAAGGGGCAGGGCAGGGGAGTGGAGAGAGCCTGAGCATTAGCGAGGGTGAATGGAGCGGGGCAGAGCCTACCAAGACAAGAGTAAAAAGTAAGTATTACTTTACAAATCTGAACACTTTAAACAAATTCCTGATGTCTAATAGCTTACCCGCAAGCAGAATGCAATTGCTGAAGAGCACTTGTGTCCTGGTGGGAGACTAGAAATTTAAAGATGGCTCCATGCTCAGCAGGATTCTAATATAGACATAGTATTGGGGGAGAGAGATAGCACAAGGGGTGTAAACCAGGTAGAATGCAAAGAAACCGGAGAGGCAATCCATGGAAATCTTATCAGTGAAGGCCTCAGAGGGGGGTAAGTAATAATTCAAACTACCTGTAAAGTGAAGGAGAGAAGAGACAGCAAAGTTTATTAAGGTTGGGAGTGTGTCTTCACATTGACTTGCTGATTAGTAACCAGTTTGTGCACAGATTAGAGTAGGGAGATGCATTAACAATGAAGGGGATTGTATAGAGCTGCAAATAAACAGGTGGGCCTCCAAGTGATACAAACTAAGGCAGAAAGCACTGAGAGGGCTGCTTGATGGTTAATTTAGTCACAGGGATCTGAATTCAAATGTATACTGTCTATTGGACAGTTAGGATTACTGCACTAGCTGGGGGGGGGGGGGCACAAGTCTACTACAGTCAGTTTTATTAGCACGCTGAGAACTTCTAAGAAGTACTGTTAATGTAATAGCTTCACACTCATAAAACATACAAGTAGAATGCCTGGGTGGACTGACCCTGCTCTTGAGGCTCAAAATGTATATCCTTGTTTAGTTTTGCAGTACTGATTCCTTCTTATACTGTATGGGCGGAGTGGTAGCCGCAGACTACAGATTTGCTTGAGTGTGCTCAGCAATCAGAATGCAATTGCTGAAGAGCACTTGTGTCCTGGAGGGAGACTAAAAATTAAAAAAAAAAAAAAAAAATCAGAAACATACACAACTGTATTAAGCCAAGTACTATATATTGCAGTGATTGGCTTATAGGTTCATAGGTTCATAGGTAGGTACTAGGCTATTGGCCCAAGGGCCTACGTAAGCCTAGCCAGCAAGAAACCATAGCTTACGCCACCCAAGAAAGTTATTTTCCTGTGCCACTGTCTAGCAGAGACACAGAAGTGATCCCCGAGGTGTATTTCCTATTTCCCATCCACTCATCAAGATTTTTCTTGAAGAGTGCTAATGAAGAACTTTGCTTGACATAGATGGGTAGCTTGTTCCAGAGTATAGGAAGTCTCTGGGACAGGAATCTATCCCTCCAGCGTGTCCTGTTTATTGTGGTGACAAGGTTTAGGTCCCTAGAGTGTGTAGCTTGGAGGGATTGGGATTTCTTTAGGTGTAGCATGTCCAACAGCTCTGGGTTTGACATAGCTTTATATGTTAGGCAGAGATCACCTCGGAGTAGGTGATATGCTATGGAGTAAAGCTGAAGTTTTTTGAGGCAGTGTAGGGCATTTGTTTGAGGCCAGTAATCCTCTTTGTGAGGTACTTCTGTGGCCTTTCCAGCTGCTGCAGATGTCTTGTGAGGTACATTCCAAATGGGGCGTTGTACCCTTTTATGATGAAGTGTGACATGTAGAAGGACTTCTTGACTACTGTGGTGATGTGACTATCAAATGAGAGACTACTGTCCACCTGGGTCCCAAGGTCTCTTATCACGCATTTGGTGTTAAGTAGATTGCTGCCTATGTGGTAGTTCATGGGTACAGAGTTTTTACCAAAGGGGATGTCACTGCACTTTTTGGCATTGAGCTTGAGGCCATGGCTCTGACACCAGGCATCTGTCTCAGTGAGGCCCTTCTGTAGGATGTCCACATCATTTGGGGACTTGACTATGGCTCCTAGTTTGCAGTCATCTGCGAACTTCTTCAGCCAGAGGCCTTCTGTGTTAGCCTGTACTTCAGAGAAGTAGATACCAAACAGGAGAGGTCCCAGGATGGAACCCTGTGGCACTCCACTTGTCACTGCCTTGAGGTCAGATTTGAAGTCTGCAACTTTTACAGTGTGGGTTCTGGCAGTGAGCCAGTTGGCAACCCATCTTGTGACATAGGGATTTGTACCTAGTTTAGTGAGTTTAGCTATAATTCCAGAATGGGGGATGGTGTCGAAAGCCTTGGCGAGGTCAAGATAGGCTGTGTGAACCACCTTACCCTCATCCACAGCTTTGGTAACTGCCTCAATGAATGGGGGATGGTGTCGAAAGCCTTGGCGAGGTCAAGATAGGCTGTGCGAACCACCTTACCTTCATCCACAGCTTTGGTAACTGCCTCAAAGAAGTCAATCAGGTTCAGGAGGCATGATCTGCCTTTCACAAACCCAAACTGGGTGGGATCCAGAGTTTGGAGGTTACCAATGTCTTTGTTTATGAGTTCCATGACGATATGTTCCATGGCCTTGCAGGCCAGGCTCTTCAGGCTAATAGGTCGATAGTTCCCAGGATCAGTGGTGGCTCCCCCTTTGTGGAGTGGGATAACTGTTGCTGTGCGCCATTCAGTGGGCACAAAGCCAGATGCGAGGCTATTATTGAACATGGTGCTTAAGTGGGGAGCCAGTTTGTTCTGAAGTTCGTGTAAAATGTAGCCTGGGATGTTGTCCGGTCCCATGGATGCTGTGTTTTTGGCTTTAGAGAGTGCAGCTTTTACCTGCATAGTTGTGATTACAGAGACTCTGCATTCTTATTGTATAGATATGGGCCCTTTAGGGGGTGAGACATGGGTAAAGTTAGCACTGAACCGATCTGCCAGGATGTTGGCAATATCAGTTGGTTCTGTAATTTTCGTGCCTTTGTGCTGTAACTCAGAGCAGATCTGGGTGTTGCTATCTAGATTCTTGACATAGCTATAGAATGCTTTGTGGTTGTCCTTGGATTTAGTGGCAATTTTGTTTTCGTAGCTAGCTTTGGAGGATCTTATAAGGGATCTCAGCTTCTTACTGAGGCTGACCAAGGAGCTCCTCCACTCATGGGATTTTACTCTCTTTGCAACAGTTTCTTCCTTCTGTTGTACAGTTTGTTTATGGCAGGGGACTACCAGATTGGCTTCCTTTTTTGGAGGATAGCGTCTTGGTTCTGTTTGGGATAGCACGATCCATGCCCTCGTGTAAGTGCTTATAGAGTGCATTTGTGTAGGATTCGGCAGTTGTAACTGTATTGTCCATCTGCATGGGTGTCATGAAGTTCACCACTTCTGTCTTAAGAAGCATGAAGTTGGCTTTGGAGAAATTTTATACTGTGGTTTCCTTAATGGGGGGTGGGAGCAGGATGTGGATATCAAGGGTGATAAGCTTATGGTCACATTCACATATTACAGTCACATTCATGCCCACCCCAGCTCTTCCACTGAAGATCTGCCAGGTGGCCTGATGAACAACACCCTACCCCACCCTGCCACCAGCCCTCCTTCTGCACATTTTATTAAACAAACAAAAAAATCATTTCCTCCTTTAAACTATAGCAAACTGCTTGCTACAATGTAGCTAACCGTTTCTACACTTTTGCCACATATAGAACATTACAATGCTCAGGTTTCACTGCACAAGCAATGCCAGCTTTTAAAAGCTGGTATTGCATTAAGGAGAGATCTGGATCAGCTCATCACACCCCATTATCCAACACTTTGCATTCGTGGCAGTTAGCATTCTTGTCCCACCCAAGCTAAACTACTGGACAGATGCTATTATAGCACTCATTGTCTATATGAGCATGTGTGACACCTGAGCCTGCTAGTTCTTTTCTGCCTTTCTCTCTCTGTCCAAATATTGAGCCGACCTTATACCAATGAAATGTTTGCACATTTGATGTCTAGAAACAGATCATCTCTTTATGCAGAAGAGCACTACCTAATGCACTACTATAAATGCCACCAGTTCACTGATGATGGAGCAAGAAATTCCAAATCTATCAGGAGTTGAAGGCCCCTTACATGAGGATTGAATGGGAGGTCTACATTTAACCCAGAGCTGGAGCTAGAGTACTATCATAAGGATTAGTAATTGTGGAGTATGCGACATCCTAGCCATCCAGGAGATAAGCCCAGTTCTAAAACAATTCTCTGGTCTCTACAGGTCTACCTGTTTGGGCCCAGAAGAGGTGTAAAGCACTGTTTTCTCCTGGAAGACTATATCCCGGGGTGTTTGCACTGCTCATTCTGTACTTTAACAGCTGGAGCAATCAAGGAAGTAGTTCCTGTTGTCACCCTTCCTTGAGATGAGGGCTCATCTCCTTTGGCCTTGCAAGGGTCTGATGATTGAGATCAAGGAGGATCCACTGGATACTATCATACCAGGGCTCACAGTTCAGGGCCAAGATCTGATCTGGTGAGAGTTGGCATTACAGATACCATCATGCATCCTGAAGGAACATGACTTGATGTCAGTGTCAGGTGTGGTATAGACATCTCACACAGCCATGTCTCCCTTGGCAGGCATGTTCTCAAGTGGCAGAGCCATCCCATCCAGCATGTACTGCATGACCATACCATACATAGCACATTTATTATGGTTCTACTTCACAAATGCCCCTACCTCTGGAGCAGGTAAGGAGTGGTGTGCCTCCCACTTGGGTTTCTATAACTCAAAGAAAGCAGAGGCCATTTTCTTAGAGAGACAAATGCCATGGAATATTCTCCATGCTAAAGCTCCTTGTATGACTTCCTTCTTTGAAGACGTCCTGAGGTTCATGAAATCCTCTGTGGAAACATCTTGATTCTCACTTATATGTGTATCAGGAAAAGGAGGATGGAGAACTCTGGATTATCCCCTCTGTGTGTAAAAATGTACAACATTGGGAGGCGGAAGAAAAAGAAATGAAGTAGTGCTGGATATAATAGAGGAAGTAGAAGAACAAGGTAAAAAGGAGACCGTTACAGAAAAGAAATCAGAAGTGGAAGAAAAAGAAAAAAGATAGCAGCTTTACTAATGGACAACAAATGATGCAAAAGATAAAGTGAAGGAAGACTTACAGTTAGAAAATATTAAAGAAGAGGAGTCAGGTTTAAGTGAAAATGATGATGTTAAATAAAACATAGTCAAACAAAAGAGAAATTCACTTGGTAAAACAGTGAGAGAAATGAAGACAAATAATAAGGAAGATTTAAAAAAAAATTAAAAAAGGAAGGGAAAGGATGAATGCACAATATATAAAGCACCATTGCATGTAAAGTTTTGTCATTAAATGTTAATAGTTTTAAAAAGCTGGAGAGAAGGATAGGAATTCTGGAATTTTATAAAACATTAGATCGTGATGTTATTATACTAGAAGATATTAGATTTTTGTCAAAGTCAGAAACAATTCAAACCAAAGTGTGTTGAGGAAAAAATGCGATATGGAATTTTGAGAGAGACATGCTCAGGAATACTTATATAAAGATACAATTAAAGCATTAGATGTCACCATTGTCATAACAGGTAGAATTATTATTGATGTAAAATGGAGAGAACGTGTTTTAAGAATTATTGCAATATATGTCTATGTAATAAAAAAGAGAGGGAAAAGATTTGGCCTCCAACACCAAGTACAAATACGACTCTGTCATTGTCCATGTTGAAGTGAATGACTTGAGACGTACTTCCCTGGACTACATGAAAAGAGACATGAAAGAGCTCTCTGATCATGTGGCCCAGGCAGGTATGACCCTAGCCCTGAGTAGCATCCTGCCTTCACTCAGAATGATACCACAGTATAAGGACAAAATGATTGACTTCAACAATTGGCTAAGCTTCTGGTGTCATTCAAAGGGGATCTGTCTGCCTGGGACGACATGATAGACAAACCACGATGCTTTGCCAGAGATGGTCTGCACCTGTCACCCCTGGGATTCAGGTTACTGGCTAAAGCTCTTGCCACCCCTATAGTGCCTTTTTTGGGCAAGGTTCAAAGGACGAAACCACCATCATAACAGATACAAGCATGCAAAATCTGAAGGTAATGCTACTTAATGCTAGAAGTCTAAATCTCAAAATGCACTCTCTCGAGGCACTCCTAAAAATGGTGAACATCGCTATCTGTGCAGTAACTGAGACCTGGTTCAAGGCTCCAGACAGCACCCCTGCAATGCCAGGCTACAACTCTTACCACACTTTTCGGCCACCAAACCAAGACCGAAACACTAAAGGTGGAGGAGTGTCCATATTCACCAAGGATATTCACATCTCCAGGCTAGTTGCCCAACACAATGCATCTGAAATTCTCCAGGTGCAACACTAGGTAAGACTGCAATCCAAATTGTAGCTTGCTACATATCCCCCACCATGCCCCACGATTCTCACTATACCTTTCTAAACTTACTGGAAAACATTGAGATACAACCAAACACCCTAATACTGGGTGATTTCAAATGCCCTGCCATTAACTGGCAAAACTACTCAGGTACCAACACCTTTTCCCAACGGTTCTTGGAATTCATAAATTCCAGTGCACTGGATCAACTAATCCATTGTCACACCAGGGGCTCCAATATCCTAGACCTGGTCATTACCAACATGGGAGATAGATGCTCCACACCAGTGGTCACCCCCTCATTGATCAGGTCTGACCATAAGCAAATCACCCTTGACATCCACATCCCACCCCCACCCCCACCCCCCAGTAAGGAAACCTCTGTAAAAAAAAACTTCTCCAAAGCCAACATCATGCTACTCAAGTCAGAAGTGACAAACATCATGATACCCATGCAGACAGGAACTGAAAGTTTGACTGCTGAATCCTACACTAAGGCACTGTATGAGCACATACACTCATGCATGAATCATGCCATCCCAAATAAAACCAAGATGCTCTCCTCCAGAAAAAGGAAACCAGTCTGGTGGTCTCCTGCCATAAACAAACTATATAACAGAAGGAAGAAACTGTTGCAGAGAAGATGAAAATCCCAGGATGCAAAAGATTCCCTTACCAGCCTCAGTAAGAAGCTGAGATCCCTCATAAAATCCTCCAAAACTAGTTACGAAAATAAAATTGCCAAAGATTCCAAAGACAACTACAAGGCATTCTATAATTGTCAAGAATCTAAATGACAATGCTCAGATCTACTCTGAGCTACAACAGAATGGCATTAAATATACTGATCACAAGGATATTGCCAATGTCCTGGCAGATCGATTTAGTGCCAACTTCACCCCCCCTCACCCCCTAAAGGGCCCATCTCAATACCAAAAGACTGCCAAATTCCAGTAATCACAGCCACACAGGTATAAACCGCACTCTGCAAAGCTAAGAATACAGCATCCATGGGACCAAATGACATCCCAGGCTGTGTACTACATGAACTACAAAATGAACTGGCACCTCACCTAAGTGTCATGTTTAATCATAGCCTCACCTCAGGCTTCATGCCCACTGAGTCGTGCACAGCTAAAGTTATCCCACTCCACAAGGGGATGATCAACCTTGGATTCTAGGAACTACCATCCTATCAGTCTGATGAGCCTGATCTGCAAGGGCATGGAATGCATTATCATGGAACTTATAAACAAAGACATTGGCAGCCTTCAAATACTGGACCCCACACAGTTTGGGTTTGTGAAGGGCCGATCTTGTCTCCTGAACCTGATTGACTTCTTTGAATCAGTCTACAGAGCTGTGGATGAGGGTAAGGCGGTCCACACAGCCTATCTGGACCTCGCCAAGGCCTTTGACACCATCCCCCACTCTGGAATTATAGATAACCTTACTAAGCTGGGCATAAATCCCTAGGTCACTCGATGGGTTGCCAACTGACTTACTGACAGAACCCAGACTATAAATGTAGCCGACTCCAAATCCAGCTCCAGACAAGTGACAAGTGGAGTATCTCAGGATTCAGTCATGGTACCGCTCTTGTTTGGCATCTACTTCTCTAAAGTGCAGGCCAACACAAACAGACTCTGGCTAACAAAGTTCACAGATGACTGCAAACTGGGAGTCATTATTGAATCCCCAGATGATGTGGATATTCAACAAAAGGGCCTTACAGAAACAGATGCTTGGTGCCATAGCCATGGGCTCAAACTTAATGCCAAGAAATGTATAGTTATCCCCTTTGGGAAAAACCATGTACTCATGAATTGCCACACAGATGGCAGTACACTAAACACTGAAAGTGTGATGAGAAACTTAGGGACACAGGTGGACAGTGGTCTCACCTTCGATATCCACATCACTATGACAGTCAGGAAATCCTTCTATGTGGCACACCTCATCACTAAGGGCTTTTCATCCAGAAAAAAGGAGGTCATTGTCCCACTGTACTCATCCCTCATTAGACCCATTATAGAGTACAATGCCCTGTTTGGTATATACCTCACAAGACATCTGCAACAGCTAGAAAGGCCGCAGAAATACCTCACTAAAAGAATCACAGGCCTAAAGGAGATCCCCTTTGCTGACCATCTAAAAAAACTCCAGCTATACTCTGTGGTATATCGTCTACTCAGAGGCGACCAGTGCTTAACATACAAGGCTATGTCAAACCCTGAGCTGTTGGACATGCTCCACTTAAAGAACTCCCAATCCCTCAGAGCCACATGCTCCAGGGATCTAAACCTTGTCATCACAATGAACAAAACATGTTGGAGGGATAGGTTCCTGACCCAGAGACTCCCTATACTCTGGAATAGACTGCCCATACATGTCAAGCAGAATGCCTCCTTGGCCCTCTTCAAAAGGAACCTTGACGATTGGATGGGAGATAGGAAATTTACCCTGGGGATCACATCAGTTGCCCTGCTAGTCAAGGGTCCAGGGAAGTAAATATTGTGGGAAGAAATATCCAGGGAATTGTTATGGCTAGGCTTGTATAGGCCCTAGGGCCGATAGCCTAGTACCAACCAATGAACCTATGAACACCTGTCCTATGTGGACAGGCTCAAATCACTATTCCTCTGCTCTGTATCAAGCAGATTGCTCAGAGGTGATCTGTGTCTCATCTACAAGGCAATCTCAGACCCTGCTGTACTAGAGATGCTCCATATCAATAAGTCTAACTCCTCACTTAGTACCCAATTGAAAGGCTTAAATCTAATATATGACATTACCAAAACCTGCTGGAGAGATTGGTTTGTCTCCCAGAGGCTGCCCAGTCTCTAGAACAGATTCCCCATACACACATCAAACAAACTATGTCGCTGACCCTCTTCAAGAGCAGCCTTAATGGTAACCACAGATTTGTCCCAGAGGTTCCACCTGTGTCCCTCATTGACAGGGATAATAGGTACTGATTGGGGTTTTATTTTTGGGGATAAATTCTTAACTAGGCTTGTAAGGGCCCCAGAGCCATTAGCCTAGTAATCTCCTATGATCCTTTTTTTAGAAAGATAATAATATGTAGCAGTTAACATGGAGATAATTGTAGTAGGAGACTCTAAATTGTAACTTAAGACAGCAAAAGAATAAGGCTTATGATGTTAAACTAGTAAAGGATATTATAAAATATGGAATTTAGAAACTTGGACATATAAAAGACATGAAAAAAAGAACAGAAATATATTGTTTTTTATTGTCAGAAAGTTTAGTAATAGTTAATCAAGGAGTATTATTAACAGGCTTTTCAGACCACAGGGCAATTTGGATTATGATAACGGGAAATGATGATTATATAAAAATAAGGAAAGGTATAAAAAGAATAAATTAAATGAAATGGGATGTTGAAGGGAGAAAAGAGTTTGACATTATGGCAAGATCATGTAGAAATGAGAGAATTTTATAAATATTGGTCAGAATGGTGGCTAAATTTAAACTGAAATATAAAAAATGTTAAGTAACATGGGAGAAAGAGAAACCATACATGGAAAAAAATAATTTACAAAAGGGTAAATGATGAAATGATTGTTTAGAGAATAATGATGATATTTTTGTTAAGGAACAGAAATTATATGATTTGAATAACAGAAAAATAAAATATTGTACAAAGATTTTCCTGAAATGAAAAAAAGAAGAAATTGCACCATATTTAAGTAAAATAATCAAAGAGAAAGATATTGTAATGAGGGAGATGAAAGATTCCTCAGGTAAAATGCATAATACACAACAGGGGAGTATGAATGCAGTATAAGAATATATTAAGACATTGTTTAAAGAGCAGAGAGCAAAGACATAGAAAGAATGGAAGGTACATACATTTTCTGACATGGAGAATAAGGATTTAGAAAAAGATATAAGTATTGAGGAATTAGAACAGGCAATGAAAATAATGAATTTAGATTTTGCAGCAGGACTTGGAATAGAATATAAGATGTATAAAAATATGACTATAGAGCAATAGTAGTTTATAAATGTATTAGCTGAATGGTTAAAAAAGTTCTCAGATATAAAAAACTATGTAGTGGTATTATTAGGTTTATATGGAAAAAAAGGGGGAGAAGGAAGAAATACAGAATTGGAGACTAATTGTGGTATATAATACAGATTATAAGATTTGTCTGAAAATATTACAAAAAAAAGGAAGGAAGAAAAAGTAGGTAATGTAAAAGAACGTGTTTGCCATAAAAGGGAAAAAAGTTCAAAATTTATTGTTGATAATTAAGGATATAGTAGATGATACAGTAGTTAGAAATGTTCAGGCAAAAGTAATGGTGGGAAATTTAAGCAAAGCATTCAGTTCGATTAATAACTCAGTATTATAGGATATGTTTGATGTATATAATACAAGTAAGAGGCTTAAGAACATCTGCATGTCAGCATATAACATAGTGAAGATTATGATAAATGGATGGTTGAGCAAAGATATAAAGATGGAAAAGGGAATTAGACAAGGTCAATTGAGTGGTATATTATTCATATTAGTAATGGATGCAATATCTATGTATATCAATAAGGAGATGGGTATTATGAGCTATACTTCAAATGAAGAACTAAAAATGCCCATTTTGTTAAATTATGTGGATGATATAATAAAGGATGAAGCCAGCATGGATACAGTGATACAACAAATGCAAGAAATTATTCAGGTTATTGGTTTTGTATTGAATAAAGACAAAAGTCAAGGTTTAGGTTTGAGGGAAAGATTAGTTAAATAAATTTCAATAATGATAGAATTAAGACTCGGGATAAACTTCAGGAAACAAGAAACTATAAATTCTGCACGGAAAGAAAAAAATAAAAGAAATAAAATATATCTGTTTTTTTTAGGCTTTCATTTAGAAATAAAGTCTAGTTAATAAATTATGTGCTGTTAGCAAAGATTACTTATTTAGGTAATGTTTATATTGTCCCTTTAAACCCAGGAAAGATGTGTATAATATATTTTCTTTCATTTGAGGATAAAGGTTTGAACCTTGTGAAAAGAGGGGTATTGTATGTGAAAATCTGAAAAGGTGGTTTAAGGTTAATAAACACTACAGTATATATGTCATCATTAAACCTGTACATAGTAATGAATGCTTAAAGGAAAATGAAGGTTCATTATTAACAAAAATATTACATTTAAAATACAAAACAGAATGGTTGAATTCTCATAGCTTAAGAAAAAGAAAGGTTTATTATAATAAAGAAATGTAAAATTTTCAAGGCAAGATTATATTATGGAAAATACATGTGAATAAAATTGATAAGAGAAAAGAATGGTTTGAAAAGATTATGGAAAATAGTATAGGATATATCCTTGGAAGAATATAAATATGGAAAAAATAAATGCCATTATTGCAAGAATGAAAAGATGTAAAGACACATAGAAAGTCAATATTTTTTATGAAGACTGTCTATACAAAAATTACCAGTTAAGGTGAATATGCCATATAAAAGTATAAAAGAGCATGTTTATATTGTAGGGAATTTGAAACTTGTGAATGTGGTTTTTGGAATGCAAGAGATCAAAAATGTTATGTAAAAAGATTATAGAAAAGATATCTGAATTAATTTAAAGATGTGAATAATTTAATTATATATATATATATATATATATATATATATATATATATATATATATATATACCTACTGTAAATAATTGAAAAATATGTATATATTATAAATAAGACTGTAAAGACTTATTGACTGTGTTGTGTAAATAATTATGTGTTATGTAAATGAAGAACCCACCTTCTCTTTTCAATAGGTTTCATAGGATCTTTTACATCCACTTGAGCTACCACCAACTCAGGCAGATGGGATCTCAGTTTAAGTCTTATCCAAAGGACCAGTAAGCCCCCAATTAAATAGCGTGAATCTGTCAAGCACTCCTAGCACTCCTTCACATCTTCTATCACTACCTCTTTCATGGTATATATGTAAACATAGATGTCATGTTATCTAGTATATATTTTAATATGTTTGTATAACTATTTTATTAGTTTATATCCTTGTCTGGCCTAAAAATTGTTCATGTGGATCAGCACTCTGACCCGGTCAACAAATTTGAAGAGAAAAGTAACTTCATAAATGAATAAATAAGTAAATATATGGAGGAGAACTCTTTTGTCAATTCTTCAGTCTTTCACATGGCCCAGAAACTACAGCATTTGTGCTGCACTCATGAGTGTGCTGTCCTTCAGCTGAGATGTTAATCTGGGATGCCATCTGCTCAAGTTGTTGGTAACTCAGGTAGATGTAAAAGATCCCACAGCACTTATCAAATTGAGTAGACAAAGTTGACTGTTGCCCTGGACAAATTTCACCTAGTCAATATGAATACTGCTGCAGGTTTCCCTGAAAAGATGCCATTGGCCTAGGGGAACTAACATGGTCAACAAAGTGCCAATAAAAATAAAGTAAGTAAAATAAGTAAAGTAGACACTTTCCATGTTGATAGGAGTGCTAATTCTCTGGAAGAGTGCTGCAAGAGATCATACTCCTCTGCCCCACTGGCGCTTGAGAACCTCTGCTACGTATCTCACATGTCCAAATTCTAGTTCTCCAAGGCTGACTAGGCATCAGGGAATCTTTCCTTTGTCCCTCATTGTCCTTCAGTCTGGGTTTAAGAAGCAGGTAGTTAACAATCAGTGTATGGATTCTGGAGTCAGTTTACATGTAGCCTACTGCAGTTTTTAATACACAACACTAATGCATTAAGTCAACAATCAGAGCCTTCTGAAGTCCTTATTCAACAAGGATGAAAGTGATAAATGCTTTTTCAATTCATTTGTGACTTTTATACCCCTGTAGTTCATTGTAGTTGTGAACTTCATGTTCTAGTGTTGTATATTGGCACTTTGTTCTTTTTTGCTAGTTGCTTCATTTTTGCTTTAGTTCTACTGCAGTTTCTGTTGTAACGATACTTTAGATGGGACCACAGGCTGAAACATGTGATTATGCAGAATTGCTCATCTGAAACTCTGCTCCTTAAACGAGTAGCTTAGATACTTTATCTTAAGTGCCCCTTTTTATGCAGGATAGTTTTCTTTGGTCAGCCCTATCAAGACTGAGTCATGTCCTCTCCTCTGGAAGACCTTTATTCCCCACTTCATCTTCTAAACCCAGCCTTCCCCAAAAGTGGAAGTTCCTCATTAACTAAGAAAGCCATTAAAATGTCACATGATTTTGTCCTTTGCAGTGCTGTCAGAGTCACCCAAGAAGATGACTTCATTGGCCAAACAGTACTTCTGACTATGGCTTGAGGTAGAGCACTTTTCTGAGTTGACCATAGCTTTGACTGCCATAACAAGGGACCACTGAGCATGCCATAGTCCTATCAGGTTATGTCTCCAAAATAATTTCACTATTGAGGAGCAAGGAATCTCTGTGGAACTCTTTTAACAGGCCTAGACACTTTTCTCCTAAAAGTGGCTGCTGTGACTAATGCTCACTCTTAACAGGAATGGGGATTCTGCTTCCTTTTTTTCCTGGTTCTGAAGTGGACAGATGTTTTCCATCCTGTCATAGTCCTCAGCATCTTCAGTTATCTAGTGCATCAGTTTCAGGAGGGTATCCATAATCCTTCCACAGGATCCTGATGCTGATGCTGCATCGTATCTGAATGGCTTTGGTAGAAATAATTTGGCATGTTAATGTATGCAGTCCTTACAGGAGATTCCTTCAGTTTGCTTTGCTTGAGTGACAATTCTAGTACAACATGCAGCAGTTTCAACTTTCCTTATGATACAAGGCATTTACCAAGGTGATGGCCATGATGGTCAGTGGTATGCAGGAAAAGAATTGCCATCTGAAATGACTTGCTTATGGTGGTATTATAAAGTGAAGCCCTGGAATCATCCCTGTGGTGGCTGCTAATGTGGTTTCAGTTTGTGAATGTTACCTTAATATGGCAAAATTCTTCTCTGATCCCGTATCAGAAGACTATCTTTACAGGTAATGAGTAAGACATTCTGCAGGGACAGTTAGTTGGACCTGCAGAGAGAGCTCAGTAAGTATGAATTTGGCAGTCTGGTTGACGATTCAGAACAGACTTCCTGCCTGGACCGTACTGTGATTTCTGCATTTAATGGCTTCCTTGAACTACATGTTGCTATGTGTAGGCATGAGAATGTAGATGTTACAATGAACTGTGAGGAATCATTGGGTGCTGAGAGAACACAAGCACACAGATTTGCTTCTGATGTCAAACTAATGTCACTAGGGTCTGGAATACTAAAGATGTCCCATTAGTCTCCAGGTAGGCTTTCAATTCCAGCAGCTGAATCTGTCTTGCTTGAAGATAATGGATGCTTTGCTCTAGGGTGGGGAGGTCTAATCAGCTGTACTACAGTTCAAAGGAAGTGGTTTCCTCTGGAGACCAGGCTGCCCGTGAGGCAGCTTGAGCTACAGGCAGATGTTCTTCGTGTTTCACTGTTGCAGTCATCACACTTGGGTTATTTGCCTGCAGGTAGCCCTCAGTCGGCCCGAATACCAGAGTCTTAGTATTTCTTCATCAGATGCTGTCACTTCTTCCATGACGTCAGGTCATCAGGGGTATAAAACAGGCAGCCGACACCATTACATCAGTCTTTATTGACTTGGAGGAGCCCGAAGCAGAAGCAGTTCGCAAGTGCCGGTCGGCCGCTACCTGAAATTTTTCATTTTCAAGTTATAATCCTGAAGTCTTCTAAAGCTAAGTACCCTGTTGGGGATCCTTTTTTCTTACTCTAACCGATGTCAGAAAAAGTTAACAATTGTCTTGTCTGTGGAAAGCAAATACCTCACAGAGATTTTCATTCTTACTGCGTCACGTGTTTAGGCCTAGAACATGACATCCCTTGCTGTCAGTTTTGTGCCTTGTTTAACACCCGTACCATTCGTTGTCAGTCTATCTTTGTCACTAAATTCTTTCGCTCTCATTCTCCGTATTCCAAAATGGCTTTGATAAGCCGTCTGACTACCGATCTTCCGAAAAAACATAGGTCCAAAACTGCTGACAATGTTCCGTTAAGCTAGTCGCCAGTCCGCCGGTACTCAGTGAGGCACCTTTGCAGACCCTGATGCCTGCTTCTCTGGATTCGCAGGCCTCTGCTGAGACCCATTCAGAGTTCGGCATGCCACGAGACGCTTCTTCGACTATGGAACCTGCGGATGTGTCTACCTTGGATGGGTCCGGAGCTGCTGTGCAGGCACTGGCTTCTGAGGGTGTATTCCATCCTACTGATGTTTGAATCAAACCAATGACTTCATTTTTAACCAAAACGACTGAGTTTCTTAGGCCCAGAGTACGCACTATGCCTAGAAAACCGACGACCAAAGCACATGCTCAAACTCCCATGCCACAAAAACAAATGCTTAGAATGGCTGAAGACCTTATTACCCTAATTAGGGGAAGCCAGCCTTCCCCTGCTAAGAGACAAAGAATTGAGTTTCCTTCTGATTCTACAGACCAAGAGTCCGATGACTCTGACCCTTCTGATTATCAGGTCATGCCCTTATCAGCCTATGAGGATTCAGATGCAGATGAATCCATTCCCTCTGCCTCCCCACCAGAGAATTTTTCTTTTGGTGAAACCTTGCATACTTTACGAGAGCATTTCCACTGGAAATGCCAAGACTATCCTCAGTCCAAAAAGAGACCCACATAATTTTTAGAGTTGCCTCAGCACAGGCCTCTGGCTATACCCCCTGTCCTGGATGTTGTAGATTATGTTTTTATGGAATCCAGTCTTACTCCAGATACATTACCCCCTCCCCCCACCCCTAGGAAACCTGACAGGTACTACAGAGTACCTGATTCCCACAAATTTCTCTTTAAGAATCCTACTACGGATCCAGAGACTATTTCCCAGGGACCTAAGGGTATTAAGGCTACTACAGCCAAGAATCCTACTCCTTTGGACAGGGATTCCAGAACTTTAGACAGATGGGGTAAGAAGGTATATACCTCTGCAACTCTTGCCATCAGGGCTTTGAATTGCTAATTTTACATGTTGAAGTACCAGCAACATATTATGGAACTTATTAAACAAAAAATGGCATTATTTCCAGACTGTGCAGAAAATAAAGATTTACAAGAGCTACTGCATTCTGCAAACCAAGTTAGAAAGCATACTTTGCAGTGTGGCTTTGATGCCCTAGAATCATCTTGCAGGGCAGCAGTCACTGGGTCTGTACTGAGAAGGCATGCTTGGCTGAAGGAACAAACCTCGCCAGATCATGTAAAATCCAAATTACTAGATGCCCCTTTAAATAAGGACTGTTTGCTTGGCACCAAAGCAGAAGTAGTTCTTAAAAAGATGGAAGAAAAATCTAAATCTATGCAGTCTGTCAAAGAATTTTTACCAGTGCAACCACCTAGATTCAGTAGGCACTTGCCTTCTAAAAACTGGCCCTTTCCAGCCCCTTCCAGGGCTTCCTAGACCAGACCCAGGGGAAACAGGCCACCCAGACTACAGTCTCAGGGAATGAAAGGATCTAAACAATGGAGTGCCCCCAACCCAAAAACAGGGAGTGGTAAGCTGCCCCCTTATGGAAAAAGTTCACAATGGCTTTTCAGTTATCCTTCCCAGCCCTGCCCTATTACTTGTGCCCCTAGGAGGAAAACTTGCTCTTCATGCAAAAAACTAGATGTCCATTACTCAGGACCAATGGGTCCTAAACATTGTATCCCAGGGGTACAAATTCTACTTTCATTCACTCCCAACCCCAAGAGGGTTTCCAGACCTTCCTCCAAACCAATGGGCAGAGGCTCAAAAGCAAGTACTTTCTCTGCTCAATATCAGAGCTATTCAACCTTTTCCAGTAGAACAAAGGGGTCAGGGTTTCTACTCCAGACTTTCCCTAGTGCCCAGAAATAGGGCTCTTGGTGCCCAATCCTGGATCTTTCAACTCTCAACACCTTTCTGATGATCCCAAAGTTCAAGATGCTTACCCTGCAACAGCTTCTCCCTATGCTAGCCAGGGATGTATGGTTAGTCACTCTAGACTTAAAAGAAGCTTATCTGCACAGCCCCATAAGGGTGTCCTGCAGGAAATATCTCTGTTTCAGGACAGGCTGTATGAAGTATCAGTTCTCTGCACTTCCCTTTGGCTTATCTACTGTGCCCAGAGTATTCACAAAGTGCCTGGCTCCAGCCATTGCATATTGCAGGCAGAGAAATATCCAAATATTCCCATACTTGGATGACTGCCTGATTCAGGTGGACAGTCAGCAATTGCTGCTTCTGCACCTGGCGTTTGTAAAAAGCCTTCTCATTTCATTGGGGTACACCATCAACACAAAGAAATCACAACTGGTACCCAGTCAAAAGATTGTATTCCTGGGAGCAAGCTTGGACACATCTTCCCAGATGGCATTTCTCACTTCAGAAAAACAGGTCTATCAGACAAACTACTTCAAACAAATGGGCA
This sequence comes from Protopterus annectens, assembly GCF_019279795.1. NCBI lineage: Eukaryota > Metazoa > Chordata > Ceratodontiformes > Protopteridae > Protopterus > Protopterus annectens. Next base: position 399,353,848 of record NC_056750.1, on the reverse strand, counting down.
CCAGAACCCATCTCTCTGCAAGAAAAATACTGCAAGCCCTAGGGTTCATGGCCTCATGTATTCTGCTAATTCCATACGCCAGACTGCATATGAGGAAACTTCAGTGGTACTTAAAAAGTTTTTGGTGCCAACGTGCTCAGGACCTGGAAACAGTCCTTCCTATCATATCCTGTCTAAGGGTAGAGTTCCTTTGGTGGGCAGAAGCATGCAACCACAACAAGGGACTGCTTTTCACTCAACTCCGTGCCACCCAAACCCCGACAACAGACACATTAGACTATGTATGGGGGGCTCACATGGCAGGCAAATGCATTCAGGGCCACTGCTGCCCAGGCCAGATTCACCTGCACATCAAGTCAAAAAGATGCTAGCTGTACAGAATTCTCTAACAGCCTTCAAATACCTAATCCTTCCAGGACAACTACTTATAAAAACAGACAACACCACAGTTATGTGGTACATAAACAAACAGGGAGGAACCCATTTTTTCCCACTTTGCAGGTTAGCCATGGCCCCATGGAACACAACCTTGAGCAACCAAGTGCATCTACAAGCTCAACTCCTGCCAGGCAAACAAAATTCATTGACAGACGACAAGCAGAAATCTCCTAGACCCACACGAGTGGAAATTGGAGCCCAACACCTTCATCCTTCTCATCCAGAAGTGGGGAACACTGGAGGTGGACCTCTTTGCCTCCCCCGAGAACCTCGAGTTGAGCAAATACTGCACCAGGAACCCTCACAGCAGGGCCTGGAAGGTGGATGCCCTATCCTTTCAATGGGAAAACCTGTCAGTTTATGCCTTCCCCCCTCTGCCCCTTCTCTCAAGAGTGCTACTCAAGATAAAACAGGACAGGCTAAAGGCAATCCTTATTGCCCCAGACTGGCCACGCCAGCACTGGTACCCACTCTTACACAGCCTGACAAAAGTGCCACCCTGACACCTTCACCAGATTCCTACCCTGCTGTCTCAGCAGGAGGGACAGATTCTGCATCCACAATTGCAAACCTGAACCTTACAGCCTGGCTTATCCCTTAAACACCCCACCAGCAACCCTCAGCAAACAGGTGCTGGACATCATTCTTGAAACCAGAAGGCAACCTGGAGTTCAGTACACACCTTCACCAAGTATTACCACTTGCCTATTTTTTCTAAATCCAGGGCTGGATTTGCTGCAGTAGTCATGCAAGGCCTACTAGCCAGCCCTAACACTTCTTGACAGCCTCCACCCTTTCTCAGCTTTGGGAATCAACCCAAGTGTGATGACTGCAACAATGAAACACAAAGAACATAGTACAGTTGTGTACACTTACCATAAATGTAGATGTTTGACTGTATTCACTGTTGCAGTCCTGGTTTCCCTCCCTCCAGCCCCCTGGCATTCTCTGTCTTTCTACCTCTCCTCTCTATGGCCATTCTAAATGGCATTGGTATTTACTTTTTACTGGTGGTGTATATACCAGCTCCCTATTTGGGGCCTTCTGACTTTTGGGGCAAGAAAAACTGATGTAATGGCGTTGGCTCCCTGTTTTATACCCCTGACAACCTGACGTCATGGAAGAAGCGATAGCATCTGATGCAGAAATAACAAGACTCTGGTATTCGGGCTGACTGAGGGCTACCTGCAGGCAAGATAACCCAAGTGTGATGAATGCAACAGTGAATACACTAGAACATCTACATTTATGGTAAGTGTACACAATTGTATTTTTTCCTTGCTGTCAAGGCTTTAGAAAAGAAGCTGTGTCTGGGGAACCTCAAAATTCAGAGAAGCAATCTGTCATGTGGTTTCTAAACCCCTGAGGCGGTATATGGTATCATACCCACACCCTCCTATGCAGACAGGCAGTGGCATCTGACAGTAGGCCATAGATAGAGGCATTACACTTTCAGTCATTCACTTCACAGATAAAGTGCGCATGCTTCTGGGCTCCTTCTGCATATTTTACAGCCATCTTCTGGAGCTTCAGATTCACGACGAGTCATGCCTGGATTAGCTCTTCCATAAATTAGTTGTTTTCATACCACTCAATTGCTTAGTACGAGAAATTTGGACAAAGCCAAGAATAATGGAGGAAGGGTGACAAAGGCCCAAATACAGGATGATTTTAAATATTGCTCTTAATATAGGAAATAATTAGAGTCACAGGTTTTGCATTAAAGCCTGAATTTTAAATGTCTGTCATTATTTAGTGACTTCAATCCTCAGTGATTTGCCAGAAAACTACAAATTTTATGAGACTCAGAGATAAAATATGTGGCTAGAGGTGTGGGCCTTCCATCTGGGGAAGATGAGCTTCTTCTTTTCTTTTATGTAGGGCAGCAGGATAAGGGGAATTCATGCTGGACGCATTTCTCCATTCTTCCTCCGCTGACGAGTGCTGTCTTCACATCATCTGGCATCTTACTTAATGCATTGCATTTCATTCTTGAGATATTTTAGTTCCATCATTTGCATCACTTTCTAATGATTTCATCTACTTATTTGCTTACCTAGCCCATATTACAAATGAAAGTTCAAGTTCTGGCTTGTTATAGAAGCACTGGTTTGCCCTGATCCTTCAGGTATTGCGCAGTGGACATATGACTTCAAACTGCTGGCAGTTAGTTTTTATTATGAATTTCTCAATCTGCAGTAATTATCTATTTTTCTTCTGATCATGTACTGTCCTGTCTATCAGCTATTTTGTCCCTGACATTCATCGCTAAAGCTTTGATGTGGCAAGCCTGAATAAACCACTCGGTGTCGATTCTAATTTTAAAGCTATTTTATATATCTATGTGACTTTGCTAACATTATTTATCCAGTTGATCCTGGGAAGTTCATATGGTTAGCCATGGCTGATGCTGTTTATTATCCTTTTGGAATAAGAGACCTTGTAATTCTGAGATATTATTCTGGTTACCTGCTGAGATGTTTTTGCTGGTGTTGTCTTTTATTGTGTTATGCCTTGAAACTATCATTCTATTGGATTTGTCTTAAGGGGATTTTTAAGCTGACTTGTTTCTAATTAACCACTGTTCTGCATATCTTTCTGTTATTAATGCTTTCAGATTTTTTTCAGATTGGTATTTCTGAGTTCAGCTTGGGCTGCTTTTAGCCAGTTTGTTTATTCTCTTGTTTGATATGAGGTACATGATGTTTTTTCACGAGAGACTGATTAAAGAAATAACAACTGATTCAATCTCTCCTATGCCACCTAATTGCCTTTTTAAGCTAATATCAATACTTGTGTTATCTGACAGTATTTTTCACTTTAAAATATTTTTTATCCTGTAAGAGCAGGGGAATTTGCAATGTTTTTTGCAGTAGTTGAGAGTTGCTATAGACTTTTGCTTGCTTTTGGCTTGCTGTATTTTCTGCTGGAGCTGAGATAATGTTATGTTGCTAACCTGAGAGACTGATTACTGGAAGTGACTCTGGATCTTATTTCTTCATCACCAGGGAAAAGCCTTTTTTACCTACTATTGGGAGTTTCATTTGGAAGTGTTTTAGCAATGCTCCCTCTTGAGAGGGAAGAGGAATTTGTGTTATGATCACTTAATAACTGGCAGTTAACCAGCATTGAGAGTGTCTCTTGTCTGTTGCTTGCCTTTGCCTTGCTATTATTTCTGCTGCAGTATGATGATTCGCCCTTGTTTGAGCTGAACGATATTGCTACCAAGAGAGATTGATTACTGAAAGCAACTACTGATCCGATCCCTGTAACAGCAGATAGGTACCTTTTCTAAGCTAATGGCGAGACTTGTGATGCCTGACAGTATTTTCCATTTGAAACTGTTATAGCAATTTTTCCTCTGAGTTAAGGGAAGTCTGATCATTTACCTACTTATACTAAGCAGCACAGAGAGTTTAATTTTTATTTATCTTGCTTTTCACTTGGTATAAGTTTTGCTTCATTGTGCAGTTTTGTCCTTGTTTGAGCTGAGCTGTACACTGTTGCACACCAAACAGCACCTCAGTAGTCCACACTATGTAGTAGCCAGTGGGATACTACCATTTCTGAAATTCCCTACCATGTGATCTAAAGCTGTTTACTGTGTTCTACCATATGTATCTGCTGTGCCTTCCTCCTCCTTATGGCTTTGTTCATTTAACTGTTTTTATTCTCCCATCCATTTTTGTTGCTCTGTATTCCCCCTCCTTACAGCAACATTAAAATAATTTTTCTCATACTACTGCACTGTTCAAGAAACTGTATCACCAGATTAAAATGTATTTATTTATTTATTTAACATGTGTTGACCCAAAAAGTCTGACTAGGATATAGCCTATTTTCAGGGGAGGCCCGGCGAGAAATGCTCCAGACTCATGTCTTTGGATTGTGGGAGGAAACTGGAGTACCCAGAGAAAACCCATGCGAATGCAGGGAAGACATGCAGACTCTGCAGAGAAGGCACCCCAGTCAAGAATTGAACCAGAGAACCTCTTGCTGTGAGGCAACAATGTTAACAGCTGCACCACTGCACCACCCTAATAATTGTGTTTCTCCAAATGCACCATGCAAGTAATTGTAGCACACAAACTTATGTTACTTTTAAGATATCTGCATATAGAAACTGAAATTGTATTACATTATTTTGATGCATTGATTTTTCTCCTAATGCATTATTCAGAATATTATGGTATCTGTACCTCTGCTGCACAGCCACATGACTTAAATTATGTGCCTCCATTATTCACCTACTTGACTATTAAAACAAGTTTTGGCATTCACTGCTTAACTGTATTATTGTTTTGTGTACTGTCAGATGTGTATATCATTCTGCACTGATACTAATTATTACAGTACTAATGTATTATCAGTTTCTGCTATACTGCATTACTACTTATTAATATACTAATACTGTGCTATTTACAGTATATATCATAGAAGACTCATTTTTTTCTGAATGTTCTGAGAGATGCACACGAACAAATTTATATATTTAACATTTGTTTACTGGTAAAGTCCAGCTTGGAACGAAGCCAATTTTCAGCGGAGGCCATGGGAAATATGCTCCAGATGCATGTCTTTGTAACATGGGAGGAAATCAGAGCACGCAGAGGAAACCCACACGAACGCAGGGAGGACATGCAGACTCAGAACAGAAGGTGCTCAAGACAAGAATCAAGCCAGAGAACCTCTTGCTGTGAGGTGACAAAGCTACTGCTGCACCACTACACCATCCAAATTTTGCTGCAAGCAAACTGATTTAGCTTCATTGCTCATTAATGAGCTCTGCTATGCAACCCATTGCAGTTTTTGGCTGAACTGCCTTCTGTTGCCCTACTGAAAGACAAATAAAGACTACAAGTAGTAGGTGGCATAATTCCTATGTTGCCTGTAATAAAACCTTGAACTTTTATAGTCATGCATGATCAGCTGTTTCAACTTTAGACCACAGAGTTTTCAGTAGCTTAGTCATTTTTCAGCTTGTAGATTTCATAGTCTTCTGTAGTTTCTGTCACTCTGACATTTCTGCCTTTTATGATTTCTGTTTAGCATTTCCTTTACTTTTTGTTTATATTCAAGCATCAGTAAGGTAGTTGAAGTAGTTAATTTTCTTTTCAACTTTTTGCCCACTAACAGTTGAGCACAAGAGAGATTGTATCCCTACATCAGCTTATTTCTCTTTTCCAAAACTATAAGAAGACTATTGACATTCCACTTTCTCATTAGATTTTTCACTGTTTGAGTAACTCCTTGCAGTTGTAGGCTAGATGATATCTGCCTGAAGCTTCTACTAGGAAAGAGTAAAACCCAGTGATGTGTGCATAATCTAGACTCCAATCCAAATAATTGCTTTTTTTTGTTTTTGTTTTTTTTTTTTGCAGGAGAGAAGCCACCTCTGTACTCCTTATACCTTCTTTAATTATATGTACATTAACTGCATGGCCCTTCTAAAATTATATGTGTGATGCCCCTGCACTAGCCAAGTAATCAAGAGCTTAAATATGTCTCACAGATATCAGCCACAAAGATAGATTTAAATATATTTAATAATAAATAGTAAAAGAACAAGACAATACTCAATAACTAATCAGTTACATCAGAGTTCAAAATCACAGGAAATATTTAAAACAACCTTACAGGACAGTCTCAAATAAATAAAGAAAACATCTAAGCTATACTTTACCATATTCCTATCTGAATCTAAAAATGTTACTATGCTCTAAAACTTACTTACAGCAAGGCAAGCGCAGATGATGAGTGGATGTTCTTGCTTGGTCAAAGATAAAATATAAAAAGCACAGTCTGTCTCTGAGAGAGTTCTTAAATTAATATCAAATATTACTGTTGGGTTAGCTTGGATGACATCACTTTCTGTCACCTGACTTTAGTTCCCAAGCCGAACCCCCAGTGTAACATTTGACATCTCCTTGTGAAAAATACATATTTCTCAGATGTTTGCAGATCCTGGAAGTCTTAAAACAATAAAACACTTCTACATCTCAAACCTAGTAATTACATTTCTTCCAAGACAATACAAAATCTTTTAGCTCTAGACATTGTGTCTGCTACTTAACTGAAACTGGAAGATAACTTTTATAGCACAATCGTAAAACAATTTAATTTCAACTATTTTCTTGAAGTTTTGCAAGTTAACTCTGTATTTTGTAGTTTCTACTGTTAAAACATATACATTTGAACAGGTATATAGTTTATATACATTTCTGTTCTTTTCCAGTAGGGTACACTGTGGACACATCCTTGAAGCTCAGTACTGTCCAAACCCTGTTCAACACACACTTTTGTACCAGCAGTTTAATATACACGTAACCTATAGTTCTAATACATTTGTAAGACAAGCATATGATTCATGTTGATATTCGCAAATGACATATGATTATTTACAAAGTTCCAGATAGCTGGGCTGGCAATATTTACCTTTTGTTACAATATGTACATTGACTGCATGGCTCCAGAGCATTAGACAATGAAGAAATTCCATAAAACAGCACACAGTGGTCACCAGCAATAACATATTTTGTCAACCATAGATAAGCAAGTGATACTTGAAATAATAATGTACACTTTTTAGAGGGGAGTAGCTCACATGTATGAAGTATTAGGTTCAATATCAGCATCTCTATATACCTAAATTGTTGTTTTACCTTATACCTAGCTAGTGCAAGTGGTCTAACAGTCAACAAGCTGCTTCCTGTAGTCCAGGTTTTTATTCCCTCAGCCTCCATTTAATTTATGTTTCCTCTGAACAAGTCACTTAAACAGACAGTGGTCTGGGGTTATTTGGAAATTGGACTGGGCTCATCAGTGGTTTCCTGAGCTACATGCCAATCAACAAACTGTGAACGTATAAACATATGAACTTCATAGTTTCCCTGAAATACAGAGCATTTCCTCAGATAACCTACTACTTGATAGGTTAGCTTGTCTTCCTTTTAACTGTTCTTATGATATACACTACAGAAGGCACAGATCTATGATATACACTACAGAAAGCACAGGTCTGCACTGCTTGCTTTATATAAAGCAACATTCCTGGACAGTACATCTCACCACTTCCTCTTTCTTTAAACTTTACTTTCCCAAGTGTGATTTATATATCCCCTCAAACATTTGATTTTAGTTTGTTGAGACTTTTGTTTGGTCAAGTCTGAGCATTAATACCAGGACATAAATAATTCATCGCCATGAAAGAAAAATAACTCTGAATTTTTTTATTTACTAATAATTTTTTTGTCTCAGACTAGCCTCCTTTGTTTAACTTCTTTCAGTAACTGCGTATCTCCATCAGTGACCATTGCATCTCTGGAATTATTTTACTTTTCTTCTGTCACTGGTAACTACCAAATTAACCTAAGAATCTTTTTTGAGGAAGATCTTCATGTTTCTGCTGTATGTGTAATCTTATTAGCATAGGTATGTAGTTCCTTGGTTAGTCTGTATTTCACTTTCAGTTTGTACTTCTGTAGATTGAGCACTCTTAGAAGTACCATGTACAAAGATGTTCTGAGAATGTTTCACGTGAGCTTATGGTCTGTTTCTACCCAATTTTCTTCATGTTAGACATATTCATGAAATTTGTCAATCTGATAACAGTTTATTTTCTTTCTGATTGCATATTTTTCTATTTAAGTAAATATTCTTTACCCATAGTTAAACGATCTACTGTTTTGGAGAATCACAGCTCCCACATGATTCTGACTTACTGCTAGTTTCAACACAGCTTGGTATAGCTACATTATAGTATTTTAATGCTGGATCAACTTCAACATGATTCTTAAGTATTTCAAAACTAATTTCCTGTTCATAGCACAATTTCTATTTGCTATCTTGTGTTTGAGCTTCCCTGCAGACATAGTTAACTTAAAATTGTTAGGTAAAAAGCACCTGTCCCTCTGGTTTTATAATATGACCTGCGTTTTTCAGTTCTATCACTCCCTTTTAACATTTGTTGTTCAGAGTTATTACTCCCCTTAAACATTCACAGTTATTTAATTTGAATTCATATTATATTAATCTCTCTAAAACTGTTCCAGTATTTTGTTATGCTCTTCTTGTTTCTGAAATCACACTAATATTTCATCCGTTATAAATCATAGGTTCATAGGATCACAGGAGATTACTAGGCTAATGGCTTAAGAGCCCTTTCAAGTCTAGCTAATGCAGCCCAATTTTACCCGGTATATGGCCCCTAGGGGCAAGAGGATGGCATGAATTTGTGTCTATGCCTTGAGTATCTTACAGACTGCCCTTGTCCATGAGGGACATAGGTGTTACCCCAGCTGTGAATTTGTGAGTCCCCATCCATTGATCCACACTGTGTTTGAGGAGAGCCAAGGAAGGACTCTGCTTAATGTGAATAGGAAGCCCGTTCCAAAGAAGGGGCAGTCTCTGAGACACATCTGTCTGTCCAGCATGTTTTGTTTGAGTCACTGACTAAGTCTAGATCCATGCATCGGGTGATCCTCGTGCAGTTTTACCTGCCGATGTGTAGCAGGTCCATCAGGGCTAGATTTGTGAGTACCTTGTAGGTCAGACATAGGTCACCCCTTAATAGTCGGTAGGAGACAGAGTAAAGGGATAGGACTTTTAGTCTATCCACATTGGACATATTGTTAACACCCTGTATTCTCTTTGTGAGAGCCTCTAAGGTCACTCCAGCTGCTGTAAGTGCCTAGTCAATTACATGCCAAATGGCACATTGCACTCAATTATTGGTCTAATGAAAGCCGAGTACAGTGGTACTATAATTTCCTTGGATCTGGATACCATACCTTTACTTATAAGTTGTGCTGCATAGAAGGAATTTCTCACAACTGTGGACACATGGCAGTCAAAGTTCAAGCAACTGTCTATCTATGTACCTAGATTTCTCATCTCTGAGTCTACTCTTAGGGGTGTGCTGTTGATGTTGTAATGTGCAGGGGTATTTGACTTCCCAAATGGTATGATAATGCATTTTTTCACATTTATTTTTAGGCCATGGTTCTGGTACCAATCGTTTACCTGATCTAGACCCTCCTGAAAGATATTACATAACTGAGGGATTCAATGATTTCCACAGCTTGCAGTCATCGGCAAACTTTGTCAAGCAGAGGCTTTCTGCATTAGCCTTGACTTCAAATAAGTATATTCTGAGAAGGAGTGGTCCCAACACTGAACCCTGTGGCATACCACTAGTAACTGCCCTCTTTCTGGATATGGATTCACCAACTTTAACCACATGTCTAGTGCTCTGTCCATGAGCTAATTGGCTATCCATCTGGTGATGTAGGGATTTATGCCCAGTTTTGTGAGTTTATTTATAATTCCTGAGTGGAGAAATTTTCCAAATGCCATGGCCAGGTCAAGGTATGTGGTATGTACTATTTTACTTTCATCCATGGCCTTAGTGACTTTCTCAAAGAAATTCACCAGATTCAGTAGGCATGACCTGTCCTTAACAAAGACAGACTTGGTTGGGTCCAGTGTTTGGAGGTTTCTTATTTCATTATTTATGAGGTCCATGATTATCCTTTTCATGGCATTAAATCATAGCCGGCCTTAGGCATAGGCCAACTAGGTGGCCGCCTAGGGCACCCTTCTAGCAGGGGCATTTTTCCAGTAAGCTGGATGATGTTGGTAAATCGAGATGGGGGCACTGGGTGGTGAGGAGGGTGCTGTGGTGCCCCTTTGCTTAGGGCACCAGTTGACCAAAGGCTAAATATAAGGCTAGTCAGATTTATGGGTCTGTAATTTAATGTGTCAGTAAATGGTCTCTCTTTATGCAGAGGGATGACTGTTGCTGTCCTCCACTCTATCAGGACAAAGACAGTCTGGAGGCTGTGGTTAAATAGAGATCCTAATAAGCCTGATAAGTCTTGATTTAAGCTGTTTAAGATACAACCTGGCATATTGTCAGGCCCCCACTGAAACAATGTTTTTAGCTTTAGAGAGTGCAGTGGCAACTTGTTCTTTGGAGATAATTTGCAGTGGAGGGTATTTCATCGGGGAGACCTGGGGGTGATGGAGTGGTGAAATTTGAGTTAAATTTGTCAGCCAACAGATTTGCTATATCTTCTGGTTGAATATAGGTAATGCCATATATAGCTAATTCCACACATTGCTGCATGTTGCCGTTAAATCTGAGGACATAACTAAAAAATGCTTTATGGTTATCCTTAACTTTGGAGGCCATTTTTACCTCAAAATCTGCTTTCAGAGACTTGACTAGTTCCCCGATTCACTTGTTTAGACTAATGAGGGAATTTTTGCTCTGTTGTGCACATTCCCTCTTACTTCTCTACTAGATTTTCATTTTTTGTTGCACAACCTGTTAATACCAGGAGTCTACCAAAGTGACTTTTTTTTTTGGTCTGGTACTGCCGTTTCTAAGATTGTACAGGGGGTAATCTACCTTAGAGAATTTCTTACATTTTTTGGGGATAGGTGGTATCGCTCATCTGGTCATGATAAAGCAGACAAACATTTGTGGGTTCTGCTCAAGCAGCTTTATTATGCACAAAAACATCAGAGATGAGGCTTTGTAACTTAAACGTAAATAAACTTATAAACAAACTGACTACTGCACTTGTACATGTTAAAACTCTGGCTGTTCTCTCAAAATGGCACTGCTACCTGCATGTGCTTGCTATTTATATGTAAGTGCTACATCTGGAAATGCTTCTTAAAGGTACATACACACGCTCTGATCTACATCCTCCCTCTTTGAGAAATGGTCTTTATATGAAATTACAGTATTCAATGACTTGCAATTTACAGAAATGATCTTTTGACATGCATTTATACAGAACTAATTATTTGTCATGAAATCATATAAAAATTAGACACATATAAAACAATTATGTCCAAGTTGCTGTGTGTTTCACACTAGGTCTGGAAATACAACCCGATCGTGTAACATAAAAGTCAGAATTGGATCTAGCAATGGGGACTGTCTTCAAGGAATGTTCAACTTTGGGGACATCTGGGACATCATCAGGGACAGAAATGGATACCGTGACATGTTCTTCGGTATGAACATTGTCAGGGTTGCTAGGAGATCTAGAGTCTGTATCACAGGTACGGTGTTGCGATATGGTTTCTGATACAGGAAGAAGGTGTCTGTGGTTTCTCCTGTACTCTCTACCCTCAGATTCCACTAAGTGGGATCTAGTTTTGGCATATACACCTGTCACTTGACCAATTCGATCAAAGGCTTTCGCCATTTGCATCCTCACTGTCTCTCTTCCTTTCAACAGATGAAGAAATCTGCTCCTTTTGTCATAGCTGGACTTCTGAGAAGAACGCTTTTTGAAAAGTTGGGTTTTCATTGCTCAATTGTTTTTAGCATTAGGCACCAACAAACTAGAACTGATAGGCAAGGTTGTTCTGGTTTGCCTAGATAGAAGTCTCTGACCAGGCGAGCCAAGTTGGTTGTCACTTGGTGTATTTCTGAGACTGAGTAGATCCAAGAAGATATTAGTATTGTCATTCTTTGAACTCTCCAGTAATTGCTTTACACTCTGTACTGCACATTCAGCAAGGCCGTTTGACTGAGGATATTCAGGACTGCTAGTAACATAGATAAAGTCCCACTCTTTAGCAAATGTCTGAATCAACTGACTTATAAACTGAGAACCATTGTCAGAAATAACTTTGTGTGAACTACCATGGACTGAGAAATGACGTTTCATCTTAGTAATAACAGAACTGGATGTTAGGTTAGGTAGCAAATCGATCTCAAATCAGTTGGAATAAAAGTCTGCCAACAGTAAATAATGTTGACTGTTCCACTCAAATATGTCAGTTGCTACTGGTGACCAAGGTAGTTCAGGAATTTGACTTTGCTGAAGTGGCTCTTTTTGCAAATGTGGTTTACTACTAATGCACACTGAGCAATAAGAAAGCACTTTAGCAATGTCTTTTGATAGAGGAAGCCAAAATACTAGTTCTCTTGCCCTTCTTTTGATAGAATCGGAACCTGCGTGGCAGTGATATAAAATTTTAATGTGTTCATCTTGTAAAGAAGTAGGAACAACTTTTGGACCTTCAAAAATGATACCATCTTGCATCATCATCTTATCTCTATGGAAAATAAGGTTGTATTTCTGGTGGTACACTGGATTTTTTTGACCACCATCCAGCATTAATGTAGTGGTTGAGCTTTTGCTAAACTGGGTCAGTCTTCATATGATCTCGTAGCTTATCAAGTCTTGTGGTAGAAAAATTACACACTTCCATGACATGAAAGTCAACATTCACTGCATCAAGCTGTTCTGTAGTATTTCTGGGCGATCTGGCTAAGGTATCAGCCAGATAAAGAAGTTTACCTTTTGTGCAGACCATTTTGAAATTTTACTTTTGTAATTTGAGCATCATTCTTTGTAGTCTTGCTGGAGCGGTATGCATAGGCTTCTTTAAAATAGTTACTAGAGGTTGATGGTCAGTTTAGATTTGGATTGCTCAGCCATAAATATAATCATGGAACTTCGAACATGCGAACACAACTGCCAAAAGTTCCTTCTCAGTTTGAACATACTGTGTCTCAGTTTGAGTAAGAGTGCTAGATTCATAGGCAACAGGTCTGCCCTCTTGAAAAATAACTGCACTAAGACCGAATTTTCCATCCATCCAAGCTTTCACATGCAGTGACTCTGCTGAGTACTTCATTTTCTGAGGAAACACCACGTAGACGTGTAAAAAGTGTTATCTTCTTAATAGTATATTAATTATATGCACCCAGTTTGTAGCTTTTTCATTCTGGAGGATAAAGCTTGATGAAAAAAAGATGAAGATGAACCCAAAAGATGAGACCAGCAACCGCTATAAAGTGGTTGCTGGTCTCATCGTCTTTTGGGTTCATCTTCATCTTCATCTTTTTCTTATTGGTGTTTCTTGTGTTTTTTATCCTGCAGAATACCTGTTTTGCATCTATGGGTAAAAACAACTCAGGAGTTAGCATTGTTAAGACCACTTCAACTGCTTTCTTTCAGTCACTTTATTCAGTTGTTGAAATGAATACAAATGCAAATCTTTTCTTGTTTTGCAACACGGACCATACTGTCTCCCAATTAATTTGGCTCTGATTGCTTCTTAATAACACCTAAGCATTTTGGTTCCTTCATCTTCTGGTCAGTTTTATTTCTGTACCCGCGGTGGTGGTGCTGCGGTAGCGTTGACGCCTCACAGTAAGACGCTGTCCGGTTCGATTCTCAGCTAGAGCGTCTTCTGCGTGGAGACATGCGTGAATGGGCATACCTTTGTTGAAGGTTGTGCATCAGGCCTGGCAAGCTGGTATGTAAAAATCAACTGCCAATCGTTAGCGGACCAGAGTTCCGCTGTGGTGACCCCTAACCGGGAAAAGCCGAAAGACACAATTTTACTTTCCTTGATTTGTAAATCATTGATATAATATTGGGGTTTATTTGTTTGTGACATTCTCCTAGCAAAGTTCCTAATATTGTAAGTAAATCATAGTCATGTAAGATGGCATTGTTATGGCTCCACACAAGATTCAAAATGTTTTGCAATTTTTCTGACTGTTGCCGTAGTCATGCAGTCATTGTTTTCACATTATGACTTTGTTTAACCATTCTTAATTTTTCATAAGCTAGTCAATCCAAAATGTTAAGGGAATCAATTTCTCAACTGATTTGAATTAAAACTGGATTTTGTACTTGGTATTTTTATCTCCATGTCAGTGGCATTTCGCACATTGTCTTTGCTTGGTACCCTGCATATGTTAACATTATGCATGCAGCTACCTTTTTGGTTCATTTCAGCCCGGTGCATCAAAATAAAGCTCAGACATAGTATTATATTCTGCAGCCATGTCTAGTTTAAATTCATCAGTTGTTTAATAACTTTTCATCCTTCTTCTTCACAGTTTGGTTTGAACTCTTGTCCTGTTGCCTCCAATACATTTTCATATTTCACACTCTGAACTTCTTTCACTTTAATAACAACAAAGCCTTTCATGTTTCTGTTCTACAACATGCAGATTCTTTTGAACACAACTGTCATTCCTTTTACATATATTTACAAAATAGTTATTTCTACTACAACAGATTCTGTAAATTTTATGAAAAGCAGTTCAGTGCTTCCTCTCACATTTGTAGACACAGAGAACGAGAGATAAATGCCAACTGTATGATGTTGTTTACCTCATTACTCTTTCTATTAGTGCTAAAACATATCAAACCATTTCTCATTTTGTCTGTTTTGACTCACATTTTACCTTACACACACAGCTTCCTCTGTTAATTATTTTAATTGTGTACTAGTAATTTCCTAGGTCTGCTTGCATACAAACCATTAGTTAAGGTTATATCTGTTTCTTTTAACAGCATGTCCCTTTTCCCATTTATTATACCACACACTGTTGTGTCTCTTATGAATGAATCATGCATCACACCAAATTCAGTTTTTGTCTCAGTTCTTCAAGTTAGTAATATAACCTGTATAGTTTCCAGGCTCAGAATAATTACTGTATTTATCTCCATGATCCATCTGCTATGTTTTTTCCTGTTCAAAAAAGTAAAACCACTAAATGCATTTAAGGCTTCTTCCCCACTAGCTTGCAAAAATGTGGCTAACTGTACCTTTTCTGGATTCTTGGTTGTTCCACTAATAAGGACGAACAATTCAAATTTCTGCATCTAAAGATTCCAGTTTTTCAAGTTTTCCACTAAATTGCTTTGCAGCAGGAGTATTCCTTGTAGTGGGATAAACGTACAAAACAACAAAAACATATTCTCCACTTCTCTAGATATGCATTTATTTTGTCACATGTATTTTCCCCGCTTGTGACACTAGGTAACATGTGGATGTTTATTCCAATAGTTAGTAAACAATGCATACACTGCACATGAGATTATAGCCTCCGTAAAGTTTCTTATCAGCCATCTAAAGCAAGTGTGTACCATGTAATATTCAAGTCTTTAGCCAGGCATTAGAATATGTAAAGCTATATATACGCACAAGATAGTACACCGTCCTACCTTGCCTGCATCCCTATCCTGCTTTTAAGTTGGGCAGTTGTAACCTTTTGTACTATTTGTTAGCACTGTAGTTATCAAATCAAATGATTTTTTGATCTGTAGGAAGATCACTCGCTTATATATCATGTTGTAGATTCAAAGAATAGTTTATAGTAAAAGGATGTGAAAAGCATTTCTGAACCAGATGTAAATAGTACAGTGACTTGTAATTACTGAGGAAAAGTCCCATCACCTTACACCTTTTCTTGTTCAAAGGGGAAAGAAATGTTTTCATGCCATCTTGGATCTTGGTATGTTTAACAAGACATCCTGAATAAAAAAAGTGGAATACGACTCCCCAGAGGATCGTACTTGTGCTGCCTGGAGTGTTGAATATAATGGATGCTTTTTGTCACATCACTGCTTGTGGTATTCACAGAAGATTATTGTTTTATTCCACATGAGTTTTACTTACAGTGCAAATTATTGCAATATAGTTATTTTTCAGTACTCAGAGCATTCACCAAATCGTTAACTGTCGTGGTAGAGATTTTGTGAGTGTAGAAACATGTATGTTCCCCTAATTGGATGAGTGACTCTTGGAAAGCCTATCAACAGTCTTCCTGTCTATACTCATTGCTTGAGTTTGGCCTTGGTTTCTAGCCATTGTAGACATTATAACCATAAATTGACATACATCCTGCCTTTCCAAGAATAAAAGATTTTCTTTATTGTGGTGGAGTTGAATACTGTTTAGTGTAGGTCATACTGTCCGCAGAGGGGGGCCACCGAAATTATAGCCTTGACAGCCTGACTGAGGATAGAGAGGTGTGTGGAAATACAAATACTTTTTCACATGTTGAGCACCCTAGAGACTAATTTATTCACAATCAGAATTTTCCATCATTAGATGATGGTAATTCAGTGGAAAGCGAGATGCCAGTGGCTGTTGAGTCATCACACCCTTACAAACCTTCTCCTAATGATTGTTGCTAGGCTCTAGAATGGTGTACAGTATCCAGGCACAGTATGAGGTTAACTTTATTGTATTAGAAACCTACTGCAGTTGCTGATAATGTTAATTCATTGGTGTCTTGGGGAACACTCCTCAGCTCCTCTCTCTTATAAGGAATGTAGACTCTTTCCCCTATGAAAATGAGTTTCACATAAACCAACAAAATCTAAGAGCAATGTTTGTTATCCTCCAAGTACTGGACAGGTAGATGAGAGGAGAAACTCTCCTGGTAATATCCGACAACCAGGACATGTTTTGGCACACAAGAAACAACCTATTAGAAGAAAATATACTGTCAGACTCTCTCATTTCCATTTTCAGTCCTATCCTGAAGTCTGCATATTCAGGGAACTCCTAGGTGTTAGTACCAACCTATATGCTATGTGTTACTCTATGGCCCTGCATCAGCTCTGCTCAGTAAGAGAAGTGAGAGTCCTCCAGATACTGGATCCATCCCAGTTTAATTTTGTCAAAGGAAGAAATCTGGTGGACTTCTTTGAAAACGTCACTATAGCAATGAATGAGAGGTTACTATCTACATGAGCAGTGCATACTGCTTACTCAGATCTGGCTAAAGCATTTGATACAGTACCCCACTCAGGCATTGTCAACAAATGCATAGAACTAGGTGTAAACCCATTTATAACACACTTGATAGCAAACTGGCTCACTGATAGGACTCAAGAGGTTAGAATTAGTGAGGCCACCTCCACATAGAGGCTGGTCACCAGTGGAAACCCCCAGGTCTCTGTGCTAGGTCCACTACTCTTTGGCATCTGCTTCTCGGATGTCAAAGTCAATGTCATTTAGCTAACCAAGTTCACAGATGACTGCAAATTGTGAGCAGTCATTGAATTCTTTCAAGAGAAGAACACCCTTCAGAAAGGTCTAACACAGACAAATGCTTGGTGTCAAAGCCATGGCTTAAAACTCAGTACCAAAAAGTGCAGTATATAACCTTTTGGGAAGTCAACCACCCTGGGTAACTACATCATCAATAAAATACCCCTAAAAGTTGATTTACTGGTCAGGGATCTGGGAACTTATGTAGATAGTAGCATAGCCTTCAACCAACATGTGTACAAATTAGTTAGAAAATCCTTCTTTGTTACTCAGCTTGTAAGTAAGAGCATGGCATCTAGGTCCAGAAAGGTCACCATATCACTGTGTTCAGTCCTCATTAGACCCACCATAGAGTATAATCCCCCCTTCAGTATGTACCTAACCAGACACATGCAGCAAATTAAATGTCCACAGAGTTCCTTACAAAAAGAATATAGGGAGAAAACACAATGTCCTACACTGACTGCCTCAAAGCTCTTTCTTTTTTTCAGTATCATACAAACTTCTAAGAGGTGATCTTTGCCTGGCATACAAGGCATCCCTGGACCCTATTTTGATGAAACATCTTGCACATCTACAAAACAAACAGCATCAGAATTGCTAAATTAAAAGACCTAAATTTTGCTTGCAAGATAAATAGGACATGTTGGAGAGAGAGATATGTTTCTCAGAGAATTCCCATTCTCTGAAACAGGCTTCCCATCTATGTGAAGCAGAGTTCCTCCCTATCCCTATTTAAGCACAACATGGACCAATGGATGGGTAATCAGAAACTCACCCCTGGTCTGGTACCTATGGCTTTGATAGACGGAGGCAGTCAGTAAATCACCCCCTGTATAAATTGAATTTGCAGGTCACATTTGGGTTACACAGCTAGGCTTATAAGGTCCTAGTGGTCATTAGCCTAGTATACACCTATGATCCTATGGTGGGTGAATTATGTTTCAGGTAACAGGCATAATTCCTTTATATCTTTCCTGCTTTCCCTTTGATGCAGTGGCTTCTGGAAAATAAAAAAGACCAAAATGTATCATCCCATAGGAGAGGAAAATTATGCTTAATCAGGTCTCAGGTCCCTGGTCATTTAGAAATGCAACTCAGTACAAGCCAAAGAAGTTCTCATTTGAGCAGATGGAATGGCTTCACCTCACTTCTTGCAAGACAGTATTCTTCTCATCACTACACTGCTTCTTGAAAGATGTTTTTAATCTGGGTGGAGAAGCTTTCTGTGCTCCCTCACTACTCACATATTCTGCAGGTGATCCTCCTGACCAGTGTCTGGCACCTCTTTGATTTAGGTCTTGGAGATTCCATTTTCAGGACACATGTTCTAACACCTAAATGCATTACAGCTGTATGAAGCATAGAGCTGTGGCCTTGCAAATTTACACTCCTTTAAAAATATATTTTCTTTACGAGTTGAATTTATTGATTGTTAGGCTTTTCCATCCAGTAGCTTGGAAGTTCAACTTTTGGAAGATGTCTTTGCGGTCTGTGTCACAAAAATAAATCTGGTCAGCCTAGTTATCTAGAATTTTGTAAATAATTCTATGTCATTTCTGAATATTAATATGATTTATATAGAAATGTGACAGAGGGAGATACTCCGAGCACAGCTGTCTGGAATTTTGTAAACGGTTGTTTCATTTGTGAATATCAACATGATTCATATGCGTGTTGCAAATGTATTAGAACTGTATGTTATGTGTATATCAAACTGCTGGTATAGAAGTGTGTGTGAATACGGTTTGTACAGTGCTGAACTTAAAGCTGTATCCACAATGTACCCTACTGGAAAAGAACAGAAATGTATATAAACTATTGTACCTGTGTAAATGTATATGTTTTAACATTGAAACTATAGCACAGCTGGTTAACTTGCAAAACTTCAAGAAAATAGTTGAAATTAAATTGTTTTATACCCATGCCATAAATGTTAGTTTCAATGCAGCAAGGAGACAGGATGTCTAAAACCAAGGAGCCTTCTGTATTGTGTTGTAAGTGTTTTATTGTTTTATGCCTTCCAGCAGCTGCAAACTTTTAAGAAGGGTCCTTATTTGTGTTTTCAAAACGAGATGCTAAATGTTGGTAGTTTCTAACAATGGGGAGTTAGCTTGGGATCTAAGGTCAGATGACACAAAGTGATGTTATGCTGCCAGCTACCCCAGCAGTAATATTTGATATTAATTTAATAAGTCTCTGAAAGAAAGAGACTGGGCATTTTGTATTTTGTCTCTGACCTGGCAGCATCAGCTGGAAACATCCACAGACCACATTTGTGCTTGCCTTGCTGTAAGTAAGTTAACTAGGGTACAGTTAGGAATATAGTGAAGTATAATGTTGACCAAGGGCTCTGGGTATAGTTTCTGAACCCCTTACTCCATGGTAAAGCCGTAACTGCTATTTCTAAATTATCTGATATTGATTGCTTAAATTATAATACTATTAAAATTGTCTTTCAGAGTGTTTTAAGTTAACACCTGAAGCTTATAGAGAAAAAGTTTTGTGAGCATAGACACAAGGCAGATGAAAGTGTGTGTGGATATATTGCTGAACTAACCACTTATTTTCATAGGTGGGTGAGTGGATGTCAGGTCACCACTTTTGAAGGGCTGGCAGACCTTTTGGTGAGGGAACAAGCCCATAGCACTTTGCCTGAGGACATGAGAATCTGGATGGCAGATAGGCAATGCAATACTGGAGATGAGTTGGGGAAGAAGGGAGACCTATACCTAGCAAGTAGGGCATCACTGCACAGGAAAGGAATACCCAGTGCTGCTCATGGGTCTATGGGAACCCATGGTGGGAAACTTAAACCACCCCAACAGAGTCCACAAGTAGCAGGGGAAGCCACTAGTCCAGGTACACATCCAGGACCAAGGGTTAAATGCTTTAAATGCAACCAGTGGGGCCATGTAGCATATAGATGTCCATGGAGGCAAGATGGGGAGCAAAAGGTGGGAGAAACAATAAGTGGAAATGACAGAATGCCAGCAGTAAGCTGTCTGGAGACAAGGGTACCAAATTACCACAAGAGGTTATATCCTATCTTAGTGAATAGGAAAGAGGCCACTGCTAAGAGAGAGAGAGAGAGAGAGACAGCCTCTGCCCTGACCATTATGAAGCCTACAATGGTTAAAGAGGAGCACTACTTGCTTGGGCAGTCTACTGCAGTCAGAGCTTTAGAAGAGACCCCATTCCTAATACATTTGGCTACAGTTCACCTTGACTGGAAGGGTAGAAAAGGAAGCAAGCAAGTAGGTGTGTTTGACGATATCCCTATTTTTGATAATGCAGTAGCTTGTGTGCATGCACTTACACGCAGTCAGGTTTGGAGACAAGCAGGTCGGTCTGGTAGCCTGATGGAGACCCAGACAGAGTGCACACTTGCAGCCAAGACTGGTGAGGTGATTACTTCAGGGAGGGAGCTACCCTGTAGCAGTGAAACTGAAGGTGAGCCACAGCTGCTTGTGGGTACTGATGTTCCCTTAGACATAGTGACTGCAAGGGCAAAGGTGAGTAGTAGTACCCAGGCTGATGATGAGACACTGCTGTCAGAGAATACCAGACTTCCTGTGAAGGGGGAGCTGTGAAGGGTTATAAAGAGAGAGTTGAGACAGGCTCAGCTCTCGGACCCTACATTACAAGGCCTAAGGGAGGTAGCTAGTGAGGCACCTGATTTTCAAGGGAAGGGAGAATCTGTATACTGGGACAAAGGGTTACTATATAGAGAGTGGACCCCTGAGGGAGGGCTAGAAGACCATCTGACACTTCTGTCCATAGCCCATAATATTCCCTTTGCAGGTCATATGGGCATAAAATGTACAAAGAGACATATTATGCAGAACTTTTATTGGCCTGGGATTTCCAGAAATGTAACAGGGTACTGCAAGACCTGTGAGCAGTGCCAAAAGGTAGGCAAGGTGGAAGACAAGAGGAAAGCTCCTTTGATGCCTTTGCCTGTGATTCAGGAGCCATTTCAGAGGGTAGCTATGGATATTGTGAGGCCTCTGAGTACCCCAAGTTTCACAGGGAAAAAGTATATCCTAGTGATAGTAGGTTATGCTGCCAGATACCCTGAAGCAGTGGCCCTATCCTCCACTGAGGCAGAAAAGGTGGCAAATGCTTTGTTACAGATTTTCGACGGGGTAGCTTTCCCAAATGAAATACTGACTGAGAGGTGCCAATTTCATGTCAGATCTGCTGGCTTGTCTGTGTAAGTACTGTAGGCTGAAGCACCTAAAGACCACCCCCACCATCCTCAGGCTAATGGTCTGGTTGACACTAAAGACCATGCTATGGGCATTTGCAAAACAGTTTAAGAGGGACTGGAACAAATATTTGCTCTATCTATTGTTTGCTTACAGAGAGGTGCCCCAGGAATCTACAGGTTTTTCACCCTTCGTGTTGCTGTATGACCATAGGGTGAGGGGACCTCTAGATTTGATTCATGATGAGTGGGAGGGTGAGTGTGAATCCCACAAGGAATCTGCTGCAGCATATGTCCTAAGCCTCAGGACAAGGCTTAGGGAACTCATGGGCTTGGCCCAGGAGAAACTGACAGAAGCCCAACATCGGAAAAAAGTCTGGTATGACAAGAATGGTCGAGTTAGAGAATATACTGCAGGACAACAGGTTATGATTCTCATTCCTATCAGACAAAATAAGCTGCAGGCAGCTTGGAAGGGACCCTTCAAAATGGTAAGGAAGGTCAGTGATGTTAACTACATGTTAGATATGCTAGGCAGGAGGCAGGGGCACAAACTGTACCTTGTTAACATGATGAAACTTTAGCATGATAGAGAGGCCCTTGTGCTAAGTATTTGCAGTGGATGGCAGGAGGAGTCTGAGGGGGATCTGCTGACTGCTCCCCTCAGTGAAGCTCGGACTGACACCTCAGTGGAAGGGGTAGCAATGTCCCAGCAGCTATCTCCTACCCAGGTTCAAGAAATCTGAGCAGTGTTACTGGAGTCTGGGGACATGTTCACTGGAAAACCAGGGTGCACCCACCTGGTGCAGCACCATGCAGATACAGGATCCCAAAGACCTATTAAGCAGGTCCCTTATAGGGTGCTTGAGAGAGTCAGACATACTCTGGGGGAGGAGATACAGGAAATTTTGGATCATGGGGTAATCCAGGAGTCCAGCAGTCCCTGGGCCTCCCCAGTGGTGCTGGTACCAAAGAAGGATGGCAGCACCAGGTTCTATGTGGACTACAGGAAGTTAGTCACACAGAATTAGATGCTTACCCCATGCCTAGGACAGATGAAGCCCTAGAGCAGCTTGGTGGGGCTAAGTATCTTACCACTATTGATCTTACCAAGGGTTACTGTCAGGTGCCCTTGACTCCAAATGCTAGAGACAAATCAGCCTTTGTGACTCCTTTGGGCTTGTATGAGTTCACGAAGATGCTGTTTGAGATGGAAAATGCCCCAGTGACTTTCCAGAGGCTTGTAGATCGTATCCTAGCAGGAGCAGGATATTTTGCCCTTGCTTACCTGGATGATATTGCCATCTACAATCATTCCTGGCAAGAGCACCTTCAGCATGTCAGGGAGGTGCTGGGGCAGACTACAGGGGGCAGGGTTGACCATTAAGCCCATACGTGACAGGTGGGTATGGTGAAGGTCTCCTACCTGGGACATAGAATGGGGAGTGGTAAGATCAGGCCAGAACCTGCCAAAGTAGAAGCCATTCAGGCATGGCCCGCCCCTGTTACCAAAAAGCAGGTGAGAGCATTCTTATGGACAGCAGGGTATTACAGAAGGTTTGTCCCCAATTATAGTACCATAGCTGCTCCCCTCCTAGACCTGACAAGGAAAAACAGGCCAGATAAGGTAGTGTGAACCTCAGCATGTGAACAGGCATTCCAGAAGCTTAAAGGAGCTTTGGGAGGACCTCCTGTGTTAGCCAGTCCAGATTACAGCAAAGAATTTGCTGTGCAGGTGGATGCTTCAAACCATAGAGTGGGAGCTGTACTCAGCCAGGTTTCCTCAGAGGGAGAAGAGCACCCAGTGGCATACCACAGCCATAGGCTCCAACCCAGGGATGAATGCTGTGCAGCTATAGAAAAGGTAAGTAACTAAAATACTAGCAATACCTGAAGTATTAACAGAAATTATGACCAAAAAACAAAAACTGTCAAGTAGTGCAGAAAACTTAACCAAGAACCAGGAAGCTTTAGTGTATTAAGCTTTTAATTGCTGCTTTCATAAAAACTGAAGAAGTTTTTTATGAAAGTGTCAATTAAAAGCTTATTACGCTAAAGTTTCCTGGTTCTTGGTTAAGTTTTCTGCACTACTTGACAGCTTTTTTTTTTAGCTGTAGAAAAGGAATGTCTAGCCACAGTGTGGGCACTGTAGAAACATCAGCCTTATCTGTATTGCAGGAAATTCACTGTAGTTACAGTCCACAATCCCTTAACATGGCTACTTCGAGCCAACCAGCAAAACACCAAGTTACTAAGGTGGAGCCTAGGGTTGCAGGCATATGATATGACAGTGCAGCACCACAGTGGGGTTAGCAATGCCAATGCAGATGGGGTCTCAAGATAGGGTATGGGGTAGTGTCTTCCAAGCTAGGCTCAACCCTCTCAAGTAATGCTTCTCAAGGGTCACTTGAAAAACTAGCTTGAGTTTTCGGGGAAGGGGGGAGAAATGTCACAAAAGGAAATATTGCCAGCCTAACTATCTGGAATTTTGTAAATAATTGTATGTCATTTATGAACATTAATATGATTTATATAGAAATGTGACAGAGGGAGATACTCACAGCACAGCTGTCTGGAATTTTGTAAATGGTTATGTGTCGTTTGTGAATATCAACATGGTTCATATGCTTGTGTTACAAATGTATTAGAACTATATGTGTTTATCAAACTGCTGGTACAGAAGTGTGTGTGAATAGGGTTTTGTACTTTACAGAGCTTAAAGATGTATCCACAGTGTACCCTACTGGAAAAGAAAAGAAATGTATACAAGCTATTGTACCTGTGTAAATATATATGTTTTAACAATGAAAACTAGAACAAAGAGGGTTAACTTGCAAAACTTCAAGAAAATAGTTAAAATTAAATTGTTTTATAACGGTGCCATAAAAGTTAGTTTCAATGCAGCAAGGAGACAGGATGTCTAAAACTAGGGAACCTTCTGCATTGTGTTGTAAGTGTTTTATTGTTTTATGCCTTCCAGCAAAGAAAGAAAACGAGCAGGCAATGGAGTATCCAACTGTTTATTGAATGTATGTGCTTTCACTGAACCAAATACTTCAGCTTCTTCAGACGAATAAAAACTTTACACTTCCCTGTTTAAAAATCCTTACACAAACCTGCTGATCCAATGAGCTAGAGCAACCCAAGTAAGTGATGTCATGCAGCATAAATCATTTAAAGCAACATTGACTATATAAACCGTGTTGCACAAATGATAATCTTAATCATGTAAGAAAAGAATAATAATAATAATAACGTTTACCATTTCCAGCCCAAGACAAAAAACATATACAACTGGGATGGTAAATAATGCCTAAAAGTAGACCATTATTATATAAAAAAATAAAATAAAATGTATACTATATAAGTATGTAACACTAAAATATGTTATATTATATTGTAATGCATTGTATAAAATTAAGTTACATTATATTAATATGGAAAACCAAGATGAGTATATAAATAAATGTATCATACAAGACTCACTCACCCTACCTTGTGATATAATACGTATAAAAAATATAAAAAAATATTACTCATAAACAAATATAAAAGAGAAAGAAAAAGAAGAAGAAAAAAATCAGTTAGATGTTTTAAACATTTATGTGGAACAAACAAACTACCACCCCTATCTTGCCAGGGCTTTGAGCTTCAACAAGCTCTTGATAGATAAGGCTTCATTTAACCATGGAAAAGAGTATGCAGCAGTTGCAATTTGCCATTCCACTTCAGCCTCTTTTAATTTGAGTTCCCAGGGTCCCCCTCTTTTATTGTGTTCCACTTGTTGTAAAACCACAAATGAGAAATTATGACTTGGGGAAAATGAGGGTGTGTCTGGCTAAAGCACTAGTACTGGTTTTATTCGTGATGCTGTACTCATGCTCATAAATCCTCTGTTTTAATTTCCTCTGGCAAATTGCAACTGCTGCATACTCTTTTCCATGGTTAAATGAAGCCTTATCTATCAAGAGCTTGTTGAAGCTCAAAGCCCTGGCAAGATAGGGGTGGCAGTTTGTTTGTTCCACATAAATGTTTAAAACATCTAACTGATTTTTTTCTTCTTCTTTTTCTTTCTCTTTTATATTTGTTTATGAGTAAGAATTTTTTATATGTTCTTATATGTATTATATCACAAGGTAGGGTGAGTGAGTCTTGTATGATGCATTTATTTATATACTCATCTTGGTTTTCCATATTAATATAATGTAACTTAATTTTATACAATACATTATAATATAATATAACATATTTTAGTGTTATATACTTATATAGAATACATTTTATTTTATTTTTTTATATAGTAATGGTCTACTTTTAGGCATTATTTACCATCCCAATTGTATATGTTTTTTGTCTTGGGTTGGAAATGGTAAACGTTATTATTATTATTCTTTTCTTACATGATTAAGATTATCAATTGTGCAACACGGTTTATATAGTCAATGTTGCTTTAAATGATTTATGCTGCATGACATCACGTACTTGGGCTGCTCTAGCTCATTGGCTCGGCAGGTTTGTGTAAGGATTTTTAAAATGGGAAGTGTAAAGTTTTTATTCGTCTGAAGAAGCTGAAGTATTTGGTTCAGTGAAAGCGCTTGCGTTCAATAAACAGTTGGATACTCCATTGCCTGCTCATTTGCTTTCTTTGTTCCGGTTTTGCTAGTTTAGATTTTCATTTTTTGTCTTCCAGCAGCTGCAAAGATTTAAGAAGGGTCCTTGTTTATGTGTTTTCACAGGGAGATGCTAAATGCTGGTAGTTTCTAACAATGGGGGTTTCGCTTGGGAACTAAGGTCAGATGACACGAAGTGATGTCATGCTGCCAGCTACCCCAGCGGTAATATTAATTTAATAAGTCTCTGAGAGAGAGACTGGGCATTTTGTATTTTGTCTTTGACCTGGCAGCATCAGCTGGAAACATCCACTCACCACATTTGCACTTGCCTTGCTGTAAGTTAAGTTAACTAGGGTGCAGTAATTTCTCTTAGATTCAGTTAGGAATATAGTGAGGTATAGCTTAGATGTTTTCAATATTTATTTGTGACTGTCCTGCAATGTTTTAAATATTCCGTGTGATTTTGAACTCTGATATCACTTTACATACATATTTAGTATTGTCTTGTTCTTTTATTGTCTATTATTAAATATATTTAAACCTTTCGATTCTGGCTTGTCTGTCTAGAGATATATAAACTCTTAAAGTACTTGCATATCTGTTTGGTGACACTGTACAGGCCACTACTAATAACCTTGCTCTTGATAATTCTCTCATTTGTATTGATAGCAATATAACACAGTAAGATTGGACAACTTTTGCCAAGGACATTAAAGTACCTGATAAGTAGTGGCTGGTGGTGGTGAAAACTACCTTATAGTCTGGGCAGAAGGGGGCATAGCTAGTAACCCTGTGCCAGCCTTTCCCAGGTGTGTGTGTGTGTGTGTGTGTGTGTGTGTGTGTGTGTGTGTGTGTGTGTGTGTAAATCAAACCTCAAAGTGTGTGTGTTTCAGCTACTTGGGCAGGGACACAAAGCACTGATTGGACAGAAAGGGTGCTGGAGGTCTTGGTTTGGCCACTGAGAGGAGAACTCAACCCTATAGCTGTGCCAGTAGGGAGTCTTATTGGAGATCTGGAAAGAGAGGGAGAAACCAACTCCAGACTGTCTGCAGTCTCTGTGTGCTGTTTAGGGAAATTGCATTTAATGTGTGTGTACTTGTCATCCTCCCAGTGTGTACACCCCCCACTGTTACCAGTGGTGAGGATTGAGGCTCCTTTACTGGGCCAGTGCATGGGGCATCACAGTCTGCTTCCTCTGTCCATAGACTGTCTGAGATGCTGGCACTTATCTGTAAAGAATTTAATTTGGAATTTCACAGCTATTGGCAGTTCCTTACTCCTGATCCACATTTCCTGTTACACCTAGCCCACATTTCCTCCTGACAGTGATCATAGAAGTGTCTTTATGCTAGTTCATTAATCTCACCATCTTCTTTCCTATGGTGAAATCCAGAGGAGGAGGAACAACCTTCTTTCACATCCTTGATATGCAATGTCTGCCCAGCATCTGCTAAGAGTGTGCTTGAGTTCAGTAAGACAAACCTATTATCTCTTTTTACTCTAGGTAAGGAAGAATTTGCTATGGCTAGTCAAAGTCTGTCCAATTGTATTACAAACAGTATTGTCTTTTACCAAAGGCAAACATCCAGCCACTGGAAAATGTTGCTGGTAAAGTCCAGTCCAGCAGAAGAATGGCTGCTTCCAGTCCCTCTTTTGAGAACCTGGCATTGTAGATGTTTGTGTCATAACTACACAATCACCAGTTTGTACATTTACTAAGCATTATTTATTTATTACTTTATTTGTTTATTATTATTTGTTATTAAAAACTGTCTGATCAGATAATGTGCTTGGAGCATAATTATCCAAACTCCCTTCTGATTATTCTGGGAGATTTTAATAAGGCAAATCTCAGCCATGAACTTCCTAAATTTACACAGCATATAAAGTGCAATACAAGAGACAGGAACACACTGAATCATTGTTATACAGTGTCAAAACATGCTTATCATGCTCTCCCCATGCACCTTTGGGCTTTTCTGACCACTGGTTAATTCATTTGCTTCTTATCTGTAAGAGCAAGTTAAAGTTTATTACACGTGATCAATACAGCAAGAAGGAGGACTATTGAGGCAAAGCTGAAGCTGCAAGCCTGCTTTGATTGTACAGATTTTAGTGTCTTTGAAGATTCTGCTGCTAACTTGCATGAACTGGCAGACACTGTAACATCTTATGTCAGCTTCTGTGAAGATATGTGTGTCTCCACTAAGACCTGGTTAAAATGTAACAACAGCAAACGCTGGTTTTACTGCTAAACTTAAGCAGCTTCATCAAGCTAGGGAAGATGCCTATACAAGTAGGGAACGAACACTTTTTAGACAGGCAAGGAAAACACTGACACAAGTAAACAAAGTGGCTAAAATGAACTAATCTGAAAAGCTGAAAAAAAAACAGTTTTTATCCAATATTCCTGCATCAGTGTGGAAAGGTCTACAAAACATGACAAACTATAGGAAACCATCCCCCTACACTGCAGCTAATTACCAGATAGCTGATGACTTGAATGCTTTTTACTGTGAGTTTGATAAGTCTGAGGTTATAAATGACACTGTTACCAGCTCTGTCAGTGTTCAGACTTGTATGTGTCTCTCCCACACATTCTCACATTCAGGCTGCATTAATTATCTCTGAGGAGGACGTGTATCGTTTTTTTTTTAAAAGGCAGCAAATTAAGAAAGCAGCTGGTCCAGATGAGGTTTCACCCTCCTGTTTAAAAACTGTCCTGATCAACTGGATCCTGTTTCTACTCAGATTTTTATTAAATCATTAGAGCTGTGTGAAGTTCCCATATGTTTCAAACAAGCCACAATCATTAAAATGCCTAGAAATCCACTGTAACAGGACTGAATGACTACAGGCCTGTTGCTTTGACATCAGTGGTCATGAAGACTTTTGAGAGGCTGGTGTTAGCTCACTTGAAGCATAGTCCCTCATTGGACCCCCTTCAGTTTGTTTATCGAGAGATTTGGTCAGTGGATGATGCAGTTAATATGGTCCTGCACAATATCTTCCAACATCTTGACAACCCAGGGACATATGCAAGGATTCTGTTTGTAGACTTCAGCTCTGCATTTAATACAATAATTCCAGAACTTCTTCACTTGAAACTCTCTCAGCTTTCTGTTCCTGTTTCCACCTGTTAATAGATCACCAATTTTCTAACCAATAGAAAACAGCAGGTGAAAGTGGGGAAATTTACATCTAGCTATCGCACGATCAATACAGGTGTCCCCTAGGGATTGTGTGCTATCCCCACTGCTATTCTCCCTGTACACTTAATGACTGCACCTCTAAGGACCCCTCTGTCAAACTTATTAAATATGCAGATGATAACATTATCGGGCTCATCAGGAATGGTGATGAGTCTGCATACAGATGGGAGGTTGAGTAGCTAGCCCTTTGGTGTAGTCAGAATAATCTGAAACTGAACACTCTTAAAACTGTGTAGACGATGGTGGACTTTAGGAGTGGTACAACAATATTATCTCCCCTCTTTATATACTGCTGTGTCAATTCTGGAATCCTTCAAGTTTTTGGGATCTGTAATCTCTCAGGACTAAGTGGGAGACCAATGTAGGGTCCATCATAAAAAGGCACAAAAGCAAATTTACTTTCTGCAACAGCTGAAGAAGTTCAACCGCCAACAGGAACTGTTAATTCACTTGTATACGAACTGTTGATTCAGTTCTGTACAGCAGTCATTGAGTCTGTTCTCAGCTCATCCATAACAGTGTGGTTTGGATCTATTGTCTAATCATGACAAAAATAGGTTACATCGAGTAGTCAGGTCTGCTGAAAATATCATTGGTGCTTCTTTGCCCTCCTTACAGGACCTGTACTATTCCAGAGTCATGAAAAGGGCAGGGAAAATTATCACCAACCCTTCACATCCAAGCCATCATCTTTTTGAATCTTTTCGAACTATTACAATCAGCTAGGCATTATAGATTTATATGCACCAAAACAAGCAGATATAAGAACATTTTTTCCCCCACAGGCCATAAAGTTTATAAACTGTTAACTCAACTTATTACGCTGGGGTATTCTTTTTCCCAAGCCTCTTTGGATCCTGCAGTATTGTTTACATATTGTTAATACTTGTTTCTGTCAGAGTTTATTTCAGTATTTCTTGCACTTTGCACCTTTTATGTATATGTATATTTACTTTTTTGTCTTGCTCTTAATAGTTGCACGTATGTTGCGTGTCTTGTTCTTAACAGTTGTATGTGTCGTTTATGTAATTCATACTTGGAGAGTCACTAAAACCGGAGTCAAATTCCTTGTATTGGCCAGTAAATGTGATTCTGATCTTGATTCTGATTTCTAGACTGGAATTCCAGACATTCTTCTTCTTTTATTTCATTAGTACTGGTGGTCTTGGCCTTCTGAATGTTTGGCTTTTGGGGTTACTCTGACTGTGACATCAATGTTAAATTGAATTTTTATTGCCTGGGATTCCATGGTTAGTGACACCATTGAATTCTGTAGGAAAATCAATCTTAAACTATTTTTTAAACAACATGAAGCTCTGCCTGACACTCAAAGATCATCTGATTTTAGGTTCCATAAATCCAAATTCAATCCACCTATGGATAAATATGTCGCAATATTCCAACAAGCAGTAATCAAGGATTTACATTTCCAGTATGGTTCTGATCATTCTATGAAACATAATTTATCTCATAATGAACAAATGGCTCTTAAACAACTCAGGAACAACACGGACGTTGTGATCATCCCTGCAGACAAAGGGGGTGCGGTGGTGGTTATGGATCATGATTCATATGTCAATGAAGGATTACGACAATTAAATAATCATCATCATTATATGAAGATGGCTACTGATCCCACACCGGTTTTTCAGTCTGAAATTAATGAATTTTTGCAGGAAGCAGTTGAATCCGGTATTATTTCTGAAAAAACAAAAACTAATCTAATAGTAAAGGATCCTGCCAAACAACAGCTATATTTACTTCCCAAAATTCATAAGTGTAAACTTCAACCTCCAGGTAGACCTATTGTCTCCGGCATTGGGTCACTTACGGAACCTATTTCGGTCTTTTTGACGGATAAATTGAAACCACTGTTAACATATGTCCGTGCCAGAATTCAAGATACAACGGAATTCCTGCAGATTGTTTCAGAAACGGAACTTGAACCAACCTGGTTAATGTGTACACTTGATGTATCATCCCTTTATACCAGTATTCCACACTGGGCGGGGCTTCAGGCCTTGGACTTTTGGTTAAACAAATCTAACATGTATCCTCCTGGGATGAACACCTTATTGCTATGCATGGTGGAACATATACTTACTAAGAACATTTTTTTCTTCCAGCAAGATTGTTATTGGCAACTACAAGGTACAGCTATGGGTGCATCTTTTGCACCCATATATGCTGACCTCTTTATGGGATATATTGAGGAGCAAATCATCTATGACCCCATGCACAACATATATTTACCTGAGATGGATATATGGAGGAGATACCTGGACGACTGCTGGCTAGTATGGAAAGGAGGTTGGGAATATCTTCAGGAATTCAAGGAACATCTAAATAACAACATTTGGGGCATTGAATTCACTGTGGAACATAATCTCAATGAAATTAATTTTTTGGACGTCCATCTGACTAGACAGTCGGACAACACATTGAAAACGTCTATTTATAGAAAATTTCCACAGTATAACACTCTTCTACATTTGGCCAGTCATCATCCTAAACATATCATCAAAAATATACCTAAATCTCAATTTGTGTGTATTAAAAGAATATGTTCATCCAAAGAAGACCTGAAGAAGGAAAGAGTGGACCTAACCAATCGATTTGTATCTAGGGGTTATGCTCCACAGGTTATTGATGCAGCTATCAATTTCAGTCATACTAAATCTCGGGAGGATCTCCTCCAATACAATATTCGTTCCAAGAATCAGGACACTGAAATATGTAGATTTGTCACTACCTATGGTAGGAACAGTAGGAATTTGGTGAACACTGTCAATAATCATTGGAATATACTTCAATCCCATCCCTTGTTGTCTGATTATTTGGGAGAACGTTGTCCTTTCACTTATAGAAAAGGCCAAACACTGGGTTCATTATTTTCCCATTATAAGAGAATCAGGGACACGCATATACAATTTACACAAAGAACACTTACAGGTGATAAACTGACAGGTATATACCCATGTGGACATTGTAGTTTTTGTGGTTACATTTTCAAAACAAATAGTTTCACCAGCAAAAACACTGGGCAAGTTTATGACATTCGGTTCTTTGGTAACTGTAGCTCAGACTGGTTAATATATCTAGCAACATGCACCTGCCAGGCATTTTATATTGGCCAAACATCTAGACAATTTCGCACTAGAATTTCGGAACACCTGGGGGACATTAGAAATCAGAGATTGACTAGTGCACTGTATAGACACACAATCAAGCATGAGACAGCCAAATTTTCATTTGTTATTATTGATTGCATTGTGGGCAATCGCAGTTTCAAGACAGGTTGGCATGAAATTCTTAATGCTAAAGAAAAAAGATGGATAATTAAACTAGGTGGTCTTTTTCCACCGGGACTAAATGATAAATTATAATCTATTTTTGGTCAGAATAATATATCATGTGTCCAAATATATATTATTGCAACATTTATATATGTTGGTGTTAAATATATTTACATCTGTTTTCGGATGTATGACATTTTATTGATTACATTGGATATGTGATGTTAATCCCATCTAACATTATTATATTTACCTGTTTATTTACATGACAGGATATATTGTTTCGTATGCTTTTGTTTGCACAGGATTACTAAACCAGATGTTCTTCTTTTCTCACCCGGACCCAATGACATATTTAATCCAATTTTGGTGATTACAGTATATCATATACCAAAACTTCTTTGTAATAAAAATATATATTCATTTTCTTCTTGATAAATATATTTATATCTGTATTCAGATATTGTTTTGGTTATATATGATATGTGTTGTTTAAATCATGGAACCACCATTATATCTATCTGTCTTTTTATATGACATGACATACTGCTTTAAATGCTTCTGTTTGTACAGGAAGTGATGTGATTTTTTTGAAATTGGAGAGTATATAAGATTTGCCTTAAACCAATATGGCGTAAAATACTACTGATGAAAGCCTTGTTTGCTGAAACCGGTCTAGTTTCAGTGGAATAAAATTATTGTTTGGAGAGAATCCTTGAGGGTGCTGGCTCTTTTTTTTTTCTACGTTGATCTACCTAACTCACTTGCCGTGCACCCAGCCTAACTTGCTAGCTTTCTTTTTTGTATTACATATATATTTCTGTAGTGAAAATAGATGCATGTATACTTCTGTTTGATAAGATGCATGCACTTCTGTCTGATAGACTATATGTAGGAAAGTATAGTCAGATGCAAAAAAGGCATTCAGCTGAATGTTCAATGTTTGGTACAAGCTTTAAGGAAAATTACAGACAAGAAATTTTCTGAGAGACAGGTGCAGGTAGTGTGGGAAAACTGCTTTCATACAGAAATATTCACAGTAAAAAAAAAGACTCCCTAAAGTTATTCCTCTTGAAACAGACCACAGAGTAACTTATCAACAGACTGTATGACATCAGAAGATACCAAAGTAACAAACTGCAAATTCCAAAGGTATTAAACAACAACATACTGTTCTCATAAACAAGATCCACACGGTACAGAAGAACATATAAAAAGTACATTGAAAGTGTATAATGTTAGATCTGAGCAGTGGAGATCATCATTAGTAATGTATGAAAAGCATATTTTAGACATTAAAGCTGTAATCTGTACATTATTGTATATGTCATCTGTTAAATAGACAAGTTGCTTTAATAGCACTGTGCAAAGTTTAAGAAGTTAATAGTCTGCAAAGTTTATTTGCACTAACCAGACTTTGTTTTTGCAATGCACTAAAACAGCAGCTAATCAGACTTTGGTGTCAGCATGCAAAAGCTGCTTAGACTTTTATTATTACTATTATTATTAGGCACCAACACAAAACTGCAGTCAACAGTATCAGTAAGTAAAACAAGACTGTTAATCAGCATAATCAGCATTTTTAAATAACTTTTCAATAAATATGATGAGGAAACATATTTCAGTGTAGACCTCACCCTTCAGAACCCTAATAAACACTTGGTATGCCCATGCACCTGGACTAATGAGCTTTTATCAGCAGATGCTTGATAAGGGTTTTCCTCTGTGAATTGCATGCATATTTTGATTGGAAGTCTAAGAGCTTTTGAAGATTTTTGCTTCTTAAAAGGGTGATGACAAACAGAATGGACACAAAACCTCTCTCTTTCACTTTCTTTTTGTTTCCTGCAAACAATTCACACATCTGCATTTTCCATAGGTCTTGTACCTGAATCAAAGTAATAGAGCAAATAAAACTACAAACGAAATTCAGTGTGCCCAATACGCTTTCACATGAACTGCCCTTTATGAATACGGTTCTTTTTGCCATCATTGTTCTTCAGCTTATTGGCTTCTCTAAACTCTCTTGCTCTTAATAAATGTTTTGCATGTTAAGGAGAGGTAAATGTGACAGAACCTCCTGAGAGTCTAATCTTGAACTTGCAAGCTACAGGATATAAAACTTAATGTTCCCTTTTCTGCACAAGCTAATTGCCTAAGTGTTACCCTGCTCAGCCCTATTTCTACAGAATAATCATAGTCACAATAAGTTCTGGAATCCCCCTATTTTTACTGCCTGCCCATGGACCCCAATTTTTGATAGAACTATTTTTTAGTTTATGTTTGGAAACACACCAGTAGGGACTTTGGTCTTGTTCTGAGGTGCTGTGGTAGAAATAGCCAGCTTCTCAATGAGAATTTTTTTCCCTGGGAACCTGTCCAGTTTACCTAATTTACATTTGATGTATTCTACACACTACTAGCATTCCTCTGCGTCTGGTGTACCAGAAAACTTCAGATTTTCTGACTGCCACCCTCCCCCTTCAGTGCCACTTAGTTTTATCTAGTATCTCCAATTTGGCATCAGTAATGGATACTTCAAAAGACATTTCCTAGATTCCTCCTCATACTTTGTTATGTGATCAGACTGTGTCATTAAGATGGATACCACTTCAGCCATGCTCTAATCATCTGATCCATCAGATTAATATTTATTTTCTGCAACTCAGCCATCATATGCTTGAACTGAGACTCTTTTGTTCCATGTCCATACTATTTTTGTTTATTGAAAATTTGATATAAATTTTGTCCTGGTTCCACAATCTTCTTTTCTAATTTCTTACTCCTTGTAACATCAAAGGCTGTAAATCATCTCCCTAAGCTTTGGGCAACTTATTGTCCATTTCTGGTTCCTCTTTATATCCTTGTTTATTAGTTAAATTGCTTATAATTAATTGAAAAGTGGGAGAGTGCCTCTTATTTGTGTATTACATGTTTCCTGTCCCAACTAAAAGCCCAAAGTGGTGCAATTAATTGTGTTTGTTCCAAATGATTTGTAAACTGGATTGAAATATTAACTTCAGTAGTGTCTGTATCTCCAAATTCTTGAAATTGTTTCATAATATTTTGGGAGGCTACATGGCTAAGTAGTGTGGCACACTGATATGCTAACCAGTGAAGCTGGCTAGCATATCAATGCTGACTAGTGAGGCTTCCTCACAGAGGTTGGGTCTTTGGTTCATTTCCCAGCTGCAGTGTTATCTGGTGGAGTATGCATGGCAACTTTGCCAGGATCTTCACTTCCCTATTGTATCACAAAAAGCCATAGTGATATGTGGTTTAGCAGTCCTTTAAATTGCCCATAGGTTTGCCCATAGGTGTGGCCTGTGTGTGTGTGTGTGTGTGTGTGTGTGTGTGTGTGTGTGTGTGTGTGTGTGTGTGTGTATGTCTGTCTGTCTGTCTGCATTGGGTGTACCTTGTCATACACTATCAGCCAATTCATTTCTGGTTCTCTGTTTTATGCTTATTGCATGTCAGTACACACTGTATCTTCCCATGACCCTGAGTAGGATAAACCAGCTTCAAAGAGTGAACATATATACTGCAAGTATTTTTGTATATAACCCCTGCCAAAATGTTCCTTCCACAAGTATCATCTTACAAGGCTTTATCTCACTACTGCAGGTTTCACAGGATTTATAAAAGTGTCAGCAGGCTACTTCCTTCTGTGCTGAAATGTGTATACAGTGTCCTGTTGAGTTGGACTGAGAAAGCAACATATGTCTGTGTTTTTTTCTTAATTTGTGTTGGCACATAAATACATTTTGTCACCATGCAGATCTGAGAATTGCTGTTAGAGATGCAGATTTGTTTGGCTTTCTCATGATGCTTTTTTATTAGGTGTGTTTAGATGTTTGTGTGTTTTCCATTTCTTGCTTTGTACTTGGAATCAAAAATCACAGACTGCAGTCCAGCTGGCTACAATTAGTAAATATACAGCAAAATATAAGTCAGACTTTATTCCTTTTCACACGGCTTTTTGCTATTTTGAATATTTTATTATATTAATTTTATTTTGTAGGACATACTGGTGTATTTCCAGCTATAAAAGGTGACATTGCAGTGTGTATTAGCATATGTTGCATGCTGTCACTCTTGTGGGCGATACGTTATCTGTTCGTTCTTAACATGTCATGCTTTCCATGACACTGACATTGTGGATTGCTACTGTGTGGATAGAATCATCCTGCATAAGTTGGTTCAAGATGGATTACCATAGTCAAACTCATGAGACACATGAAGTACCTATCCCTGTGAATACCAGGATCTATTTGAGAATAATAACTACAGCGACATTTGAGGAATCAATGGAGGGCATGGTAAGGGTATCCTAGTCATCTTCCTCTAGGAAACTCCACCAGTTCCTCTATGCCATGCTACAGCATATGGGGAACACCTCTGAAGACATCAAATAGAAATACCCAAAAAAACTAAGCCGCATCATCTGTTCCTTAATCCCAATGAATGAATGCTAACTACTCCATACAGTGGCAGAATGTACTAAGCCCTTCCTTTGTTCTGCTGGTGTTCAAGTTTGAAGTCCTGATACTGCTACTTAAAAGTGGATACAACATGTAGTGATGCAGGTCCTGTACCCATTACTCAGTATGCAGTAACCTAAAAATGTCAGAGATACATTCCTAGGGCATCTCCAACAGCAATTCTCAGAGCCTGCTACAGTTCTTCTCCAATGTTCAGCTCTCTGCCATGGCCGAGGAATGACTCTTCCCTCTTACACAGACATGCAAGGGACTCCTCTATCTCACTTAGTAGCTGTTCAGCCAAATGACCACTTGTCATCCTAAGCTCCTGTACCAGGCAGGTAGTACATTCCTTACAACATGTATTAGGTTGGTGGACCTGCATCTAACCTGACTGTAGTTTCTGCCCTGCCCACTGTCAGTATTTATTTATCAGTGATCACATCCTGCCAGGTGCAATCACAACAGGTCAGATTTATTATGGCTGATCATTCATCAGCCATAGAGGTGAATGGCCTGCAGCAAAGTCTCACTCTCTGAATGGGAGATCTTGCATTTTGCAGGCTATGCAAGGAGAATAACTAATATGAGGATACACCTGGGTTCTTCTGGTGGGTGCAATATAGTTTACTATCACAATCTTGAAGACCACAGTTTTGAAACCAATAATCCTGGAACATAATATCAAAAAAAACAAAATGTTAAAGACCACAGCTGCCCTGCAGAATCCATGTTAGCACTCATTACTGAATCCATACTCCTTCAGTACCCATGTTAGCAGTTGATGTCCTTAAATTCACTGCTGCAGCATTCTTTAACAGATGGAATTCCCTGCTGTGGAAGCCCAAATGTCCAGCTAGTCTACCAAAGACTACTTGTTGCTTTTAAAAGATATGCTGAACATCACCCAGAAGCTCATTGTATAGTGTAGGGCATAAAAGGGACATTCAGGCCTACCATAATTAGAATGTCTTTGCTGCCAGTCTGAACATATCCTTTTACCATTAGTCTGTTTACCTGCATCTGTCTTCTGCCAGTTCAATGCATTTTCATTCTCCAGTGACTACCTACGCTTGTTTGCTGACTTCTCTTGCAGTTGCAGATAAGTGCCCCATTGAGGATTTTGTTTTCTCTTACCTTTTTTGTACTCCTTGGGGTTATTGTCATCCAAGAAGGGTAAATGCCAGTGTGGGAGACAAATTATCCATAAAAACCACCACAATAAGTGTCTTTTTTTGTCTAGGAATTTCTCATGATGATACGTCTTATCCTATTTGTCAGGTGTTCATTCCAAAAACCCTTCACATAGACTTTCTTCCTTTTAGTTGTATCTTGAGAACCAGCATCTTAAGCTTCTTACTAAAGATACAATAGAAGGAAAAGGTACGACCGGAATCTTCCACTGTCCAGCCTCTGCCAGGTGTTTCTCCCGATGTCGTTACAAACCTAGAGGCTTGCCCAGCGGTGTTGTCAGGTTTCTCTGCCATGACCGTGTCAGAGGCTGGTGAGGGTCCAGCTGAACAGCATGTCCAAAGTGGCTTTGCAGGCATCGAGCTTGAACATTCAGGGGGAACCATGGCTGATTTTTTTCTGAGGGGCCTAAGGAAGTTCCTCAGTTTCTGGCTGAGGAAGAAGTTCCTACTACAGTTCTCGACTGCTGTCCTGGGTTTGAGCCTTCTTACTTTTTTGGAAGGGATGTTCCCTTAAAAAAAGAAAAAAAAAATGAAACATGTTTCTTCTGCTCCTAGGGATCCACAAAGTGAGTGGCAGGCCTTCACTCAGGGGCTGTTTATTGCTTTAATGTCCTTAAAGCCTCCTCAAGGGGTTTCAGTCCTTACTCCTCCTTGGTACTCTCATCATCTTCTTTCGGCTGTTCCCGTTAGGGGTCACCACAGCGGATCACCTGTTTCCATTTCTTCATGTCCTTTGCATCTTGCTCTGTCACACCAACCACCTGCATGTCCTCTCTCACCACATCCATAAACCTTATCTTAGGCCTTCCTCTTTTCCTGTTACCTGGTAGCTTCATCCTTAGCATCTTTTTCCCAATATAGTCAGCATCCCTCCTCAGCACATGTCCAAACCAATGTAATCTTGCCTCTCTGGCTTTGTCTCTAAACCTTCCAATCTGGGCTGACCCCTCTAATATACTTATTCCTAATCCTGTCCACCCTCATCACACTCAGTGCAAATCTTAACATCTTTAACTCTGCCACATCCAGCTCAAACTCCTGCCTTTTTGTCAATGCCACTATCTCCAACCCATATAACATAGCTGGTCTGACTACCCTCTTGTAGACCTTCCCTTTCACTCTTACAGGTACTTGTCTGTCACAAATCACTCCTGACACTTTTCTCCACCCACTCCATCCTGCCTGTACTCTCTTCTTCACCTCTCTTCCACATGCACTGTTACTCTGAACTATTGACCCCAAGTATTTAAACTCATTCACCTTCACCACCTCTACTCCTTGCATCCTCACCATTCCTCTATCCTCCCTCTCATTCACACACATATATTCTTTCTTAGTCCTGCTGACCTTCATTCCTCTTCTCTCTAGAGCATATCTCCATCTCTCCAGGGTCTCCTCCACCTGTTCCCTACTCTCACTACAGATCACAATGTCATCCGCAAACATCATAGTCCATGGGGACTCCTGTCTGATCTCGTCTGTCAACCTGTCCATCACCATTGCAAATAAGAAAGGGCTCAGAGCTGATCCTTGATGTAACCCCACCTCCACCTTAAACGCATCTGTCATTCCCACCGCAGACCTCACCTCCTTGGTACTCTACTCCCCTTAAAAGGCCTAGAGAACAGGATTCTTCTGTGGATGAGTCAGATTCAAATAATGAATGCTTGACTTAGTCTACTCAGATTCCTTCTCCTTTAGATTATGGGTCAGAGGAAGAGAAATCTATTAGTCCAGATGTTCCTTTTGAGGAAATTTCCTTTGGGGACACACTTTCTAGGATGATAGATTTTTTTAAGTGAAATTCTGCTCTAGTCTCAGATATCCATATGAGGTACTATGAGTTGCTGCAGTTGGAATCCCCTAAACCTCCAGCTATACCTCCTGTTTTGGCTGCTTTGCTGTATGCTTTTTCCATTGCCTCTCATGCACGTGATTCTCTCCCCCTGCTCTTAAGAAGCCTGACAGGTTTTATATGGTGCCTGAGGATTGTTCTTTCCTGTATAAATGTCATGCTGCTGACCCCTCAGTTGTATTTGTAGTCTCTTATAAGCCATCTCATTTGCTTCCTTCACCCAAGTTGTTGCCTTCTGAGAAAGATAGCAGAGCTATGGAAAGGTTGGGTAAGAAGTTTACACTTCAGCTACCTTAGGTTTTACAGCTATTAATTGTTAGACTCATATGTCTAGGTATGTTTTGGCTCTTCTTTTTTAGGGATGTCAACTTCTGATTTTCCAGACTCCGACAGTAAAACTTCTGTTCTTTCCTTGTTAGGGACTTCCTCTCAAGTCATTCACCATTCCATTAAATGTAGTTATGATGCATCAGATGCATCTTCTAGGGCTGCTGTATTTTGTTCAGTGCTGAGGAGGTATTCTTGACTTAGGCTTCAGCCTCTACCTGATGATATTAAAGCTAAGATGATGGAGGCTCCTCTGGATTATAAACTTTTTGGGGGGAAGCTGCACCTGGTTTAAGTCCCTTCAGAATAAGGGTAAGGCCTTACAGGAGCTTAAACGTGTTTATTTCTCCTGTGCTTAAATTTCAGAGAAACTACCCTGCTAAGCCTGCCTTTGTTTGTAGGCAATCTTGATTTTCGACTAAAGGTAGGAAGAGTGGCAAATGGGCTCCTCCTACTAA
The DNA here is from genome assembly GCF_019279795.1 of Protopterus annectens. Taxonomy (NCBI): domain Eukaryota; kingdom Metazoa; phylum Chordata; order Ceratodontiformes; family Protopteridae; genus Protopterus; species Protopterus annectens. The sequence continues at coordinate 399,312,932 of NC_056750.1, read as the reverse complement.
GGCTACTCGTTTGTCAGGGACTCTGAAGCTTTCCTTTCTGGACAAACCAGTTGCTGTATGACTCCTCTTCCCAGCCACATTCCTCTTTCTCTTCAGCTTTCTGTTTCTCTTCCTGTTTGGCTTCAATCACTCAGGATTCTTGGATTCTGTCACTTGTTTGTTAGTGGTACTTCATGGTGTGGAAATCTAGTCCTTCTTTTATGAGCGTTCCTCAGCCTCCTTGGGAACAACTTCCCTTTTTCCCAGAAGTTCTTCAAAATCTCTTGACTCAGGGTACTATTCAAGAGGTGTCTGTGTCCCAAAGGGGAAAGTGTTCTACTGCAGACTGTTTCTAGTACTCAGAAAATAGGGCATTTGGAGACGTATTCTAAACTTCTCTCATCTAAACCCTTTTCTAAAAGTGACTTCCTTTCAGATGTTGACCCTTCAGATTCTGTTTCCTCTCTTTCTCCCTCAGGCCTGTATGGTGTCTCTGGATCTCAAGGATGCTTATCTCCAAATTCTAATCCTTCCTCTTTTCAAGAAGTTATTGTGTTTCTCTGTTGCTACCTGGCATTTTTAGTTATCTGCTTTGCCCTTTACCCTTTCTACTGCCCAACAGGTGTTCACCAAATGCCTTGCTCCTGTGATTGCTTTTTGCAGGCTTAGAGGGATCCAAATATTTCCTTACTTGGACAGCCTGTTGATTCAAGTGTCCTCTCCAGAGACCCTCTTTCAAAATCTTCATTTTGCTGTTTCCCTTCTTCAGAGCCTGGGGTTCACTGTAAATTTCAAAAGGTCTTCCCTGACTCCTTCTCAGGATCATGTTTTCTTGGTTGCAGGATTCAGATGGTGCCAGTGCTTGCATCCCTGCCCCCTCTAAAAGCCTTAACTCTCATTTCTTTCTTTGAAACTCTTCTTCCTCTGGCTTCCCTTACCACCAGGGAGTTTCTGAGAGCTCTGGGTTTCATGGCATCCACCATTCCGATGCTCCGTCTGGCCATACTTCACATGAAAAATTTCAATGGTTTCTGACATCAGTGTGGCATCAACATGCACATCATCTATGTTTTATATGTTCTTCGTGTTTCACTGTTGCAGTCATCACCTGTGGGTTATCCCTGCTGTGGTAGCCCTCGGCCGGCCCAAATACCAGAGTCATTGTTTTTCTGTGTCTGCTGCTGTCGCTTGTTGACTGACATCAAGTCATCGGTTCTATAAAGCAAGGCAGCTGGCACCATTACATCAGTGTTTCTTGCCATGGAGCCCATAGCAGAAGCAGTTCGCAAGTGTGCCAGTCGGTTGCTACCAGAGCTTGGATTACATCTGAAAACGTCTAAAGCTAAGTACCCAGTTGGGGATCCTTTTTTCTTGCACTAACCAATGTCCAAAAAAGTTAACAATTGTTTCACCTGTGGAAAGCAGATCCCACACTGAGACTTCCATTAATACTGCGTCACTTGTTTAGGCCCAAACCACAATGTCCCCCCATTGCCGGTTCTGTGCCCTCTTTAATGCAAGAACCATTTGTCGTAGGGCTCTTATTGTAGACAGGTATTTTCATCTTCCATCTTCACATTCTGAAATGGCTTCCATCAGCCAAAAATCCATTGACATTCCAAAAAAAATGTAGAGATAAAGATACAGACAGACCACACAAGGCTAAGCATTCCGATGATGCTACTGCTAAGCAGGTCATCAGTTCTCCAGAATTCAGTGAGGAGCTTTCACAGCCCCTGATGCCCGATATGATAGCTATGCAGGCCTCTACAGAGACCCTTTTGGAGTCTGGTATGCTGCAGAAATCTTCTTTGTCTCTGCCTTGGTTGGGTCCGGAGCTGCGACACAGGCACTGGCTTCCGAGGAGGCCTTTCGCACTACCAATTCTAGACAAAAAGAGATGTCTTCTCATCCAACTACTGTTTCTCTCAGACCGATGGATACTCTTAGGCCTAGAAGCCAGGTCACTCCTAAAAAATCTACCTCTAGCCACCATCTTACTCCTGCTCCACCACCCCAAGCCCAAATGCTTAAGATGGCGGAGCATTTTATCTCGCTTATCAAGGGCAGTCAGGCCACAACTTCTAAAAGGAAAAGATACCCTTCTCCTGAACTTATGACAGAGCAGGATTCTGAGGAATCTGATTTTCCAGATTTGGAAGAGGAACAGCAACCTCTGACTGCTTATGAGGATTCAGATGCAGAAGAATCCATTCCTTCTGCCTCCCCACCAGAAGACCTTTCCTTTGGAGAAACCCTTCACACCCTTAGGGAACATTTCCACTGGGAATCTCAGGACTTCCTTCAGTCTAAGAAAAGACTAAGAAAGTTTCTAGATCTGCCCCAGCACAGACCCCTGGCCATCCCCCCTATTTTAGAAGTGGTGGATGATGTTTTCCATGAGTCCAGCTTAGCCCCTGATGCCCTCCCACCTGCTCCCAGTAAACGTGACAGGTATTACAGAGTACCAGATTCTTAAAAATACTTGTAAAGAAATCCTGCTGCAGACCCGGAGGTCATTACACAGGGACCTAAAGGAGCTAAGACTAGTACTGCAAAGAATCCTACTCCTTCTGACAAGGATTCTAGAGCTCTGGACAGATAGGGTAAAAAGGTATACACCTCTGCAACCTTAGCTATCAGAGCACTCAACTGTCAGTTCAATTTGTTAAAATGTCAACAACACACGTTGGAACCATTAAAGCAAAAGATTTCTACCTTTCCTGACTATTCCAATTTGAAAGAGTTAGCAGATTTACTGCACTCTACCTGTCAAGTGGCCAAACACTCTTTACACTATGGATATGATGCCCTAGAAGCCTTAAGCAGGGCAGCAGTGTCAGGATCTGTCATTAGGAGACATGCATGGTTGAAGGAACAACCTCTCCCTGATAATGTCAAGTATAAATTAATTGATGCACCCTTGGATAAGGACCGCTTGTTTGGATTAAAAGCAGAAGAGGTGCTTAAAAAGATGGAAGACATAGCAAAATCTATGCAAAGAGTAAAACATTTCTTTCAGGTTTAACCTCCTAGGTTCAGCAGGAATTTTCCTTCTAAGTACTGGTCCTTTCCTACACCTAGCAGACAGGGGCAAGGTAAGCCCCACATGGACAGACCACCCAGGACCCTATCCCAGGGACAGTAGAGAACCAAACAGTGGACCATGTCTGCCCTGAAGGCAGGGAGTTCTAAGCCATCCTTCTATGGCAAAAACTCTCAGTGACTCCCTCTACCCCCTCTGCCCTCCTTTCACTCACCAAAAGCTAGGAGGAAGGCTCTCCCTCTGCAAAGAAAATTGGATCTCTGTAACAAAGGACCAGTGGGTCTTAACAATCATTTTTCAGGAATACAAATTCTGTTTCAACGAACTCTCAATTCCAAGAGGGTACCCAGACTTACCTCCAAATCAGTGGGCAGAGGCATTGAAACAAGTCCAAACTCTCATATCCCAGGGGGCAGTAGAACCTGTTCAAGCAGATCAAACAGGCAAAGGCTTTTATTCCAGACTATTCCTTGTTCCCAGAAAAGAGGGCACTTGGTGCCCCATCCTGGATCTATCCATTCTGAACACCTCTCTGGTGGTCCCCAAATTCAAAATGCTAACTTTGCAGCAGCTGCTGCCTATGCTGACAAAAAAATGCCTGGTTAGTGACCCTAGACCTAAAAGATGCCTACCTCCACATTCGCATAAGGGAATCCTGCAGGAAATTCCTGCACTTCAGAGCAGGCTCACAACACTTTCAATTCTCTGTGCTTCCCTTTGGCTTATCTACTGCTCCCAGGGTATTCACCAAATGTTTAGCCCTGGCCATAGCATTTTGCAGACAGAGAAATGTACAGTTTCACCCTTATCTGGATGTCTGCCTCATTCAGGCAAAGTGCAAAGAAAAGCTGCTCCAGGACCTCCTCTTTGTCAAAACCCTCCTAACTTCCTTAGGGTTCACTATCAATGAGAACACCCCGCAGGAGAATCATTTTCTTGGGAGCACTGCTGGACACAGCATCCCAAATTACCTTCCTTCCTATCCCCACAAAAGCAGAGCTTCCTGCCTCTCTACTTTACCCAGCTGGCATCCAGAAGTCATCTCACGGCGAGGAAGTTCCTGCAAGCCTTGGGGTACATGGCATCTTGCATCCTTCTAATTCCTTGGTGTCAGCACTCTCAGCCTCTAGAGACCTCTCTCCCTCTGATCCCCTGTACAAGGGCCGAGTTTCTCTGGTGGGTAAGGGTCTGTGCCAAGAACAAGGGTCTTCCCTTCATCTTCCGCCCTACTGGGCACACCATCACCACCGATTCCTCAGACATTGCTTGGGGCACTCACCTAGCAGGCAGGTGCACCCAAGGTCTTTGGAATGCCCAGCACCTTCCCTTACACATCAACCAGAAGGAAATGATGGCAGTACAAAAGGCTCTGACATCCTTCAAACCCCATCTCAAGCCAGGGGTTCTCCTTATCAAAACAGTCAACACCACAGTAATGTGGTACATCAACAAACCGGGAGGGACCCAATCTTACCCTCTGTGCAGGCTAGCCATGAACCTCTGGCTGACAGCCTCCTCCATGGGATTACACCTACTAGCCCAATGTCTACCAGGCATCAACAGCACCCTGGCAATCTTATCTTCTTTGCCTGTTGGCACTTCTGGTATGGGATCTTGCTGTCAAGTGTCAAGTGACTCTTCAGGCAGTTTATATCCCTTCCAGTCAGAACATTGTGGCAGACACTCTGAGCAGGTCCTTAACTCAGTCCCGTGAATAGATGCTTCACAGGGATATGTTTCTGGACATTATCTACCAGTGGGGTACTCCTCAAGTGGATCTTTTTGTCTCCCCTCTAAACAGACAACTTCCTCTGTTTGTGCTAGAGTCCCAGGTATTCTGGTGTGGAAGGTGGACACCCTTTCATTTTGTTGGAAGGGGATGTTTCTTTGTGCATTCCCTCCCCTTCCTCTCATTCTTAAAGTCCTGTTCAAAATTCAATAGAATGCTCCCAAAAATCTTGTTGGTGACTCCCTTTTGGCTGCAACAGCACTGGTTACTTCTGCATTGAGCCAGGGGCAATCATTACAAGTTACCTCACAGGTTGGATCTAATCACACAAGACAGGGATCTGTCATCTATCCCCACCTGTCCACGCTTCAGCTGACACTGTGGGTGATAAGATTTTGATTCCTCACAGACACCTTTGTTCTGAGGACTTGCTGCAAGAGGCCAGGGAACCTACTATGAGGAAATTCTACTTAGCTCAGTGGAAGATGTTTTCTGTTTGGTGTCTCTGTCAAAACCTAGCCCCACTTACTGTAGATGTTCATTTGGTTCTCTGTTATTTGTGTGAGTTGCTCAATGCTGGTTTGGCCTGTTCTTCTATTAAGGCCCACATATTAGCTATCTCTGCATGTCTGCCTTTTTCTCCTCCATTAGCTTCTACATTTGAAGTTATACAATTTCTTAAAGGTGACCTTAATATTAGACCTCCTAGGAAGCCTTTTCCTCCTCCCTCGGATCTTAATTTTGTTTTGGAGAGGTTGACTCAGGCTCCTCTTGAGCCTGCTCCTTCAGTTTCCTTGCTACATTGTTTTTGGAAGACTATTCTTTTGTTAGCTCTTATTTCTGCCAGACAGGTGTCTGAGTTGCAGGTCCTTATGGCTCGTCCTCCTTTTTTCATCTTTCATGAGGACAGGATGTCCTTGCACACTAACCTTTCTTTTATGCCTAAGGTGGTTAATGAGCTATCACTGAAATCAGTCTATTAATCTGACTACTTTTTTCCTCTGTCCACAATTTGATAGTGAGAGTGTGCTGCATACTTTAGACTTGCATAGGCAACTCAGGGTTTGTTTGGATAAGACTAAGGCTATTAGAAATCTGATCAGTTATTTGCTTTTTTTTTCATCCTAGATCTTTGGGACTTGCTGTATCCAAGCAAACTGTTTCTTCTTGCATTTCTAAGGCTATTTCCTTTTGTTACATTTTTTATGGCAATAGCTTTCCTTTTTCAATTAAGGCTCATTCAGCTGGAGCTATGGTGTCTTTGTGTGCTTTTTTCAAGGGTTTAGATACTAATTCCATTCTTGAGGCAGCTACCTGGACTTCTGTGCCTACCTTTACCAAGCATTACAAGTTGGATGGTATCTCTAGAGCTAGGGCTGGTTTTGCTGGTGCCATTCTTCATGGCTTTTTAGGGCACTTTTCTTCTTCTCCTTCCCCCTCTCAAGTTTCTTGAGCTTTGGCACTCTCCCATCTGTTAAGAGTACTGCAGCAGTGAATGTAAGGACATAGTTGTATAAAATCTTATCATAACGCTAGATGTCCTTGCCTTCACTGCTGCAGTATTCGCTCCCTCCCTCCATCCCACTAGTCTTTTGCCTTTGTGGATGTACAGGTTACCTGCTGGGTGTCTTGGACTGTGTTCCTACTGAGGCATTCAGTTCTGATTATAGTAGGCCTAAACATCACTTGTATGCCCTACGCTTTGTTACATCAAGTCTACCACTCCCCAAAGAACAAAAGGTGGCCAGGCATGTTCTGCTTGCTGATGATAACATCAGGCAATAGTCACCAATAAAACACCACTGTCCAGTATCATCTTCTGATGACTGACTATGGCTGACCTTGCACATGGCATATATTTGACTGCAAAGGTTTGTACATATGGACATCTATTGTACGGGGATTGTGTCAACTGATTCATGGCAATTTAGACAGCTGCTGTTTTAGCAAAAAGGGTTCACTGAAAGCACTTTTGCAGTTCAACCTCAGAGAAGGTATATTTATGTTTTGGGGGTGGTGGTGGCTTGTTGCATGTCTCGTGCATACAAATGAGACAATGAGGCTGCGTATGTGTTCAAGTCATTTATTGCACATAAACACATCAGGAGCTGTAACTGGAAAATATACTACGAACTTCATATGGTTACTGACAGACTCATTACTTCAAACGCACTCGCATGTGCATCTCCATTCATGCCTGCACTTACTCTCGTCGACTATACAAAATGGCAGAGATCTTGCAATTGCTCAGGAACTTATATGTACATGCTGTCTAGCTACAGTGGCTGACTAGGTACAATATACAAACTGATCTGCATCCTCCCTCTTTAATTTGTTCAATAGGAGAACAAAACATTTTACAAGATAGATATCACATCAACATTTCAACAACAAATATGAACTCAAGTCAAAGTCGCTGTGTATTTCAGATTGGATCTGGAAATTCAACCCAATCTGGTCACAGGTTGACTGAGTTTAGCAATAAGGACAGTCTGTGGAAATTCTTTCACAACTGCAACTTCAAGGATTGCATCGGGATTATTTGAAGAAAAGTACACTGTCCTCTGGAATTCGAATAGGTGTATAATCACTCTGAGAAACAGAGTCAGTAGCACAGGTAATCAGTTGTATCACTGGTTCGAAGACAGGTAATACATGTCTTTGATTCCTTCTGAAATGCATTCCTTCAGAATGTATGATGTAAGGTCTCAGTTCTTCACAAATGTTCTTGATGATTCCCACTCACTCATATCCTTTAGATGTTTGCACTCTCAACTTCTCTTTGTCTTAATAGCCTAAGAGGTTTACTGGACTTATCTTAGTACAACTTTTGTGACTGACATTTTTTTGAAAGTTGAGCCTTAAACATTCTGTTGTTCTTTGCATTTGTTACTAATAATTGTTTGTTGATTGGAAGAGTTGTTCTAGCCTGTCTGGACATCAATCTCTGAGCAGGTGAAGTTATCTTGAGGAATGTTTCTGAGATTGAGTATGTTAAGCAAAACATCAGTATCATCTCTCTTGGATTTCTCCAACAAACATTTTGCACTCTGAACTGCATATTCAGCTAACCCATTGGATTGTGGATACTCAGCACTACAGGCAATATGAACAAAGTCTCAAGACTCAGCAAATTTCTTAAACTGCTGCCTTGTAAACTGTGCGATATTGTCAGTCATGACTTTGTGCAGACTACCATGGACAAAAAAATGTCTCTTCAATTTTGTAATGACTGTGCTGGACGTTAAGTAAGGAAGGTCAATTTCAAACCAATTTGAGTAAGTGTCTACTAAGTAATGTTGACCATCCTTTTTGAAAATATCTGTAGCAATGTTCGACCATGATAATTCAGGAATCTGGTGTAGCTGAAGCGGTTGTTTTTGTTTATGTGGTTTGGTGCTATTGCAAACTGAACATGCAAGAGTTTCCTTCTCTATATCTTTTGACATAGAAGGCCAAAACACTATGCCTTTTGCCCTTCTTTTGGTTGAATCAGTATCTGGGTGACCACGATGCAAGATTTTGATATATTCCTGTTGTAATGCTTTAGGAATTACCACTTTAGGACCTTTCATGATGATTCCATCTTCCATCATGAGATAGTCTTCATAAGGAAAATATTGCTGAATGTCAAGTGGTAAACTGATTTGTCATGTTGGCCATCCTTGACTGATAATGCTTTTCTGCTTCTGGAAATTGGGTCTGAAGTTGTGTGATTCCTTAGCACCAAACTGTGATGACGAAAAATTTCTGACTTGCATGACTTCAAAGTCTGCTGTTTCATTTTCATGCTGGTCTGCTATCTGTCTGGGTGTGCATGACAAAGCATCAGCAAGGTGCAAGTATTTGCCCTTTTTGTAAACAATATTGAAATTGTAGTTTTGCAATTTTAACATCACTTGTTGCAATCATGCTGGAGCAGTATGCATTGGCCTTTTCAAAATTGTCACTAGTGATTGGTAATCAGTCTCTAGTTGGATAGGTCAGCCATAAATATAATCACTAAACTTTGAAAATGCAAACACTACTGTCAAAAGCTCTTTCTCTATCTGTGCACAATGCATCTCTGTTTGGATTAAAGTTCTTAATGCATAGGCTACTGGTATGCCTTCCTGAAGACATGTTGCACCAAGGCCATGCTTTGAAGCATCACAAGAAAGAGTTGCAGGTTTGTGAACATCATAATATCTCAATGTGTGTGGACTGGCAATTTTCTTTTTTAGAATATCAAATGCTCTTTGGTGGTGTTCCAACAATGACCAGCTTACATTTTTGCCTGTCAATTCATGTAATGGGGCAGAAAGCTTACTCAAATCTGGGATGAAATTTCCTAAATAGTTGACCATAAATAGAAAATGTAAACATGTAACATTCTCTGGAACTGGCATCTCAAGAATTGCTGCTTGTTTAAATGGATCTGGTTGTAAGCCAGAACTGGTAAACACATGTCCCACATAAGTAACTTCTTTCAGTTTGAAAATGCATTTCTGAGGATTCAGTTTAAGACTGACTTAGTGCACAGTCTAGAACTTTCCTGAGATTTCTATCATGTTTTCTTCACCATTGCCCCCTGCAATAATGTAGTTTACTATAATAGCACATGGATAACCAGAAAAAATTTGCTCCATTGCACGTTAAAATACTTCACTGGCAGAATTTATCCCAAATGACATTCTCAAAAATCTGTATCTACTAAATGGTGTACTGAAAGTGGTTAACAATGAAGATTTGCGATCCAGCAAAATTTGCAAAAGGGACTTTTGGCATGTAAGACCGAAAAAATAGTGGCATTGTGCATGAGAGCGGCTACCTCTTCTACTGTATGCATTGGCTGATGAGGACACTTAAGGGCTTTGTTTAAGTCTGTTTGATCAAAACATATTTGAATATCATCCAAGCTTTTCTTATGAGTTACGACCATGGGGGGGTACCCATTCAGTCAGTTCTTCTACTGGAGTAAAGACACCTAAATTCACCATTTTGCCTAGTTCTGCATTGCTACTGGAGTCTTCCATAATGGTCTGACATCTGGGATTACTTCATGGTTTAACTTCATGGAATATGTGACTGGAAGTTTAAAAAGCTTGTCTTTAAAAATGTCAGCATATTCACTAAAAATATTCTGTGTAAAACTGTCATTGCTGTTCATACTTATATGGTGGACCACTTCATTCAATTAAATCAGTCCCATTCTCAGACTGTCTTTGAGGCCTAACAGTGACTGCACGTGTCTTTGGACTATGTAAAACTGCAAGTCATAGCTGTTTCCAGCAGAACGTCATGAAAGAATTACTGCATCATCAGTTTGAATCTCTTCATCACAATAAGCCACTAGTTTTGCACACTTTGCTGAATAAAGTTCCTCACCATCTTGTATTTTAGCAAACGTGTGCTGATAAAACATTGCACTTACATCCAGTGTCTACTTGAAGTTCTACAGGTTTCCTGTTAATTTGTACAGTACAAAATATTTCACTGTTTGCTGCCAACTGATAGTCAACAGTATTAACTGTTTCATCAATCACAGAGACACGATCAATATAAAAAGGTTGCTCACAGCTCTCAATGTGATCTACTTGCTTCTTTGGATGCTCTCTTTTTATAAAAGGTTGTGCCACTTTTGACTTGCAATGTCTTTTGAAATAACTCCAGTTTTTTACATTTGTGACATTGCTGACCAAAGGCTAAACACTTTTCTCATTTAGGTTCATGACTGCCTCCACAATTGTGACAGTTAATAAGACGATTGGCTGTCACACCCTCCGGTTTATATTTCTTTTTCAACTTAATTTTCTGCTCCTGTACACCATCAACACTTGCACTAGCAGATACTACAAGCGTGCTTTTCTCATTCATAATCATATTTGTGTGCTTTTCTGTAAGCTTGTGTATTTGACAAATCTCTGTGGTTTTTCTTAATGCTAATTCACTATCTTGAAGCAAAATCTTTCTCACTGCATCATTATTAACATTACATACAAGACAGTCTTTTATCAACTCATCTCATAAATCACAAAATCTGCACATCTTTGCTTTATTTCTTAAGTCAGTAATATATGCTGCTATAGTTTCACCAGGCTTTTGATTTCTTGTGTAAAATATGTGCCTTTCCATTGTAATATTCGTTTGAGTGTTGCACATTTTTCTAAATTTACGTTTTAAGCACTTTTGGTCTTCCAGCTTTTCAACCAGTATCACAATATGGCAGATGTTCTTCATGTTTCACTTTTGCAGTCATCACATTTGGGTTATCCCTGCCAGGGTAGCCCTTGGCCGGCCTGAATACTTAGTATTTCTGCATCGGTTGCTGTCGCTTGAGGACTGACATCAGGTCATCACTGGTATAATGGAAGGCATCCAATGCCATTACATGAGTCTTTCTTGCCGTGAAGTCCAAAGCAGAAGCAGTTCGCATGAGTGCCAGTTGGCCACTACCTGATTTTTTTTTCTGAATTGAAGTCTTTGAAAGCAAAGTACCCCGTTGGAGATCCTTTTTTCTTGCACTAACCAATGTCAGAAAAAGTTAATAATTGTCTCACCTGTGGAAAGCAAATACTACACTGGGACTTTCACTATTACTGCATCATTTGTCTAGGCCCAGACCACGATGTCCCTCATTGTTGCTTCTGTGCTTTAACGCCAGAACTATTCGTCGTCAGGCCCTTATTGTAGCCAGATATTTCTGTTTACAGTCCTCAAATTCCGATATGGCTTCGGTAAGCCATCCAACAGCAGATCTTCCAAAAAGACTTAAAGATAAAGGCAGAGACAGACCGCACAGGACCAAACCTTCTGACGACACTTCTGTTAAGCTGGTAGTCAGTCCTCTGAAACTCAATGAGGCACTTTCACAGCCCCTGATGCCCACTTCAGTTAATTCACAAGCTGCTACTGAGACCCTTTCAGAGTCCGGTATGCCACAGAACTCTTCTTCATCTAAGGATCCTGCAGTAGTCTCTACCTTGGATGGGTCCGGAGCTGCTATGCAGGCACCAGCTTCCGTGGAAGTCCTTTGCAACACCGAATCCCGACATAAACTGACGCCTTCTTTCACGGCTACCATTCTTTCGAAAACAACCGAGTTCCTTAGGCCCAGGGGTCGAACCACACCCAAGAAACTGACTACCCATTCTCAGGCACCTGCTCCCTTGCCTCAGTCTCAAATGCTTAAAATGGCAGAAGACCTTATGCTGATTAGGGGAAGCCAAGCCATTCCCTCAAAAAGGAAAAGAGATCTGTCTCCAGTAGTTGTGTCTGAACAAGTCAGATGAATCCAATGCATTTGACTATGAAGACATGCAGCCCCTATCCACATATGAGGATTCTGATGCAGAGGAATCCATTCCTTCAGCCTCTCCCCCAGAGAATTTTTCCTTTGGGGAAAACTTGCATACCTTAAGGGAGCATTTCCAATGAGAGATTCAAGACTACCCACAGTCTAGAAAGAGACTCAGAGAGAGTTCCTGGACCTTCCACAACACAGGCCCTTAGCTATCCCTCCAGTCCTAGATGTGGTGGATGATGTCTTCCTTGACTCCAGCTTTACTCCAGATGCCCTCCCTCCTCCTCTCAGAAAAATAGACAGGTACTACAGAGTCCCTGACTCACACAAATATCTTTTTAAAAATGCAACAGCTGACCCTGAGGTCATTACTCAAGGGCCTGAAGTGATTAAAGCAACCTCAGCTAAGAATCCCACCAGCTCAGACAGGGATTCCAGAGCACTGGACAGATGGGGTAAAAAAGTATACACCTCAACTACTCTTGCTATCAGCACTAAATTGTCAGTTCCATACGCTTAAGTGTCAGCAACATACCTTAGAACTCCTTAAACAAAAAATGTCCTCCTTTCCTGCATGGGCAGAATCTAAAGATTTAATGCATTCTGCTGGTCAAGTAACTAAACACACTTAACACTGTAGTTTCGATGCCCTAGAAGCTTCTTGCAGGGCAGCATTCACTGGATCTGTCATTAGAAGGCATGCATGGCTTAAGGAACAATCCCTGCCAGACCATGTCAAATCAAAATTGTTGGATGCACCCTTGCACAAAGAAAACTTATTTAGCACTAAAGCAAAAGAGGTATTAAAAAAGATGGAAGAAAAAGCAAAATCTATGCAGACTGGTAAAGATTTCTTACTGGTCCAGCCCCCTAGGTTCAGCAGGTATTTTGCCTCCAAGCATTGGTCCTTTCCTGCTCCAAGTAGACAGGGCCGGCCTAGGCCCTGTGGAAACAACCCCCCCCCCAGACAGCAGCCCCAGGAGTTGCAAAGATCTAAGCAGTGGACTACCTCCAGTTCAAAACCAGAGAGTTCTAAGCCACTCGCCCCTTCCCAAACTTGCCTCTGCCCACCATCACATTCCCCTAGGAGGAAAACGCTCCTTTCACTCAAGCACCTGGGCCACCATTACCAAGAACCAATGGGTTCTGAACATTGTGTCTCAGGGGTCCAAATTCTCCTTCCACACCCTTCCAACTCCAAAAGGGTTCCCAGATCTACCACCAAATCAGTAGGCAGAGGCTCAAAAGCAAATCCATTCCCTGCTCTCCTTGGGGGCAGTAGAGCATGTTCCTGCAGAGCAGATAGGCCAAGGATTCTACTCCAGGCTTTTTTCTGGTGCCCAGAAAAGAGGGCACCTGGTTGCCCCGTTCTTGATCTATCCATTGTAAACACCTTTCTGGTGATCTCAAAATTCAAAATGCTCACCCTTCAGCAGCTGCTACCCATGCTCAACAAGGACGCCTGGCTAGCCACCCTGGACCTAAAAGAGGCCTACTTCCACATTCCCATCAGGGAGTCCTGCAGAAAATATCTCCGCTTCAGGGTAGTATCTCAACACTTTCAGTTCTCTGCACTTCCCTTTGGCTTATCTACTGCTCCCAGAGTTTTCACAAAATGCCTGGCTCTGGCCATTGCCTTTTGCAGACAAAGAAATATTCAAATTTACTCCTACTTAAATGACTGCCTTATTTAGGCAGACAGGCAGGAAATGATGCACAAAGTCTTGGCCTTTAAAAAGGACCTACTAACCTCTCTAGGGTACACAATCAATGAAAAGAAATCCAAACAGGTACCCACCAAAAGAATAATTTTCCTGGGAGCAAGTCTGGACACAGCATCCCAGATGGCATGCCTTATACCAGAGAAACAAATTTTCCTATCAGCTTACTTCTCTCAACTGGCCATTAGGCCCCAACTTTCTGCAAGTAAAATCCTGCAAGCCTTGGGGTTCATGGACTCTTGCATACTCCTCATTCCATATGCCAGACTGCATATGAGGAAACTTCAGTGGTACCTAAAGAGCCTTCGGTGTCAACACTCTCAAGACCTGGAAACTCTTCTGCCTATTATTCCTTGCCTGAGAAAGGAATTTCTTTGGTGGGCAATAGCCTGCTCCCACAACAAGGGACTGCCCTTCTCCCCACACCCCGCCACGAGACCCTCACCACAGATGCATCAGACTACGCTTGAGGTGCACACCTGGATGGCAGGTGCATACAGGGCCAATGGAACCCCCAGCAACTCCCCCTGCACATCAGTCAAAAAGAGATGATGGCTGTGCAGCAGGCCTTGATAGCTTTCAGACCCCTTCTCTCTCCAGGGGTTCTCCTGATCAAAACAGACAACACCACTGTGATGTGGTACATCAATAAGCAGGGAGGGACTCACTCCTACCCGCTGTGCAGACTGGCCATGACCCTTTGGTCCACAGCCTCTTCCATGCAAATACACCTGTTAGCACACTATCTGCCAGGCTCTGTCAACTCCCTGGCAGACTAATTAAGCAGAAGGGTCTATATTAACAGAACAAAACTACTTTTGAGAGAATACCAAAACACTGACACGGATTGCACAAACCGCGAAAATACTGAATGCACTAAACCACGAAATTTTAAATCTCGAACTGTCATAGTCGGCCAACCCCACCACCCACTACATACTACCTACCCAAACAAAATAAATAAACCACATACATACACTAACCAAACCATACTTCTAACCCTAAAGTAAAGCACCAAAACCCTGCTTCTAACCCTACACTAAACTCCACATACACAACTATCTATGCACTATCCTTAACCCATCCCTAACCCTAAGGTCCGTAACTACCACACACTTCCCCTACAAAAATATAAACAAACAAAATAAGTAATCCACATACATACATTTACCAAAACCCTACTCCTAATCCTACACTATATCTTACATACATTAACTATCCATGCCCTTACCTTAACCCACACCCTAACCCTAAGGTCCGTAATTATTGCACACTTACCTTATGGAACTATACCACAGACAGGCCAACCATGGTAATTCGACATTTACAAATTTGCTGTTTTGGATGTTTGCTGTAATGCCAGTTTGCGCAATATGTGTCAACGTTTACGGATTCACTTAAACGGACTTTCGCTCTTGTAATAGGGAACCAAGCAGAAAGCTCTTGGACCCCCACAAGTGGCAGCTCAACAGAAACACCTTCTTCCTAATAACTCAGAAATGGGGAACCCTAGAGGTCGAACTCTTTGCCTCCCACACCAACCATCAGCTCAGCAAATTCTGCACCAGGGAGCATCACTGCATGGCTTGGTAAGTGGATGCCCTGTCCTTCCTCTAGGTAAACCTCTCAGTCTATGCCTTTCCTACCCTACCTCCCATTCCCAAGGTACTGCTCAAAGTAAGGCAGGAAAAACCAAGGACCATTCTCATAGCTCCAGACTGGCCCAAACAGCACTGGTACCCCTTGCTGCACAGCCTGTCCCCGCTGCCTCCATGGAATCTTCCTCAGATTCCAAACCTCCTAACCCAGAGGGAAGGGGAATTCATGCACCCTCAATTGCAGACACTCAGTTTAGCAGCTTGGCTTATACACTAACCCCTGACCAATCTGCCATCCTCAGTAAACAGGTTCTGGATGTTATCCAAAATGCCAGACACCCTAACACCAGAAAGTCTTATGCAGATAAATGGAAAAGGTCCTGCACCTGGATAAAGGCTAAGGGGGCCAATACATCACAGCCCTCCAACCCTCTCATTCTGGATTATTTAGCTGACCTACTACACAGTGGTCTCTGTTTCTCAACTATAAAAATTCATGCCTCTGCTATTTCGGCTCATTTTCCCACTGAACAGCCTCTTTTTTCACACCTTCTGATTAAACAGTTCCTCAGAGGAGCTAGCAAGTTGAGGCCCCCCAGAAGGGCACCAATATCAACGTGGGACCTTAACTTTGTCTTGGAAAAGCTCATCCTCCCTCCTTTCCAACCAGCTTCTTCTGCAGAGCTAAAATTTCCCTCCTGGAAGATAGCCTTCCTCCTGGCCATCTCTTCAGCCAGAAGAGTCTCTGAGCTGCAAGCACTCATGGCTGTGGAACCCTTCATCATCTTCCATGCAGACAGGGTATCCCTCAAAACGAATCCATCCATCATGCCCAAGTGGTGTCCAGTGTGGCTCTCAACCAATCCATCCATTTACCCACCTTCTTTCCTAACCCCCAAAACAAGGGGGAAAGGATTCTGCACTCTCTAGATGTGCACATACAGCTCAGATACTATCTGGACAGGACTAAACCTTTCTGATCAATTGCTGGTTAGCTTTGCTTCAGGAGCAGAAGGCAAAGCCATCTCCAAGCAAACCATTTCCAAATAGATAGCACACTGCATCAATTTCTGCTAAAAACAGCATAGCAAGCCTCCCCCCAAGGGGGTCAGGACACACTCCACCAGAGCAGCCTCCACCTCTGTAACTTTCCTCAGAGGAGTCCCCACCATGAACATCCTGGAGGCTGCCACCACGACATCTGTTCGTACTTTTACCAAACATCACCACCTACGCACTTTTACCAAACATCACCACCTGCCTCTCTTCTCCAAATCCAGGGCAGGGTTTGCCTCTGCAGACTTGCAGGGTATGTTAGCCAGCCCTTAGCTTCCTGGACTGCCTCCACCCATTTCCTCAGCTTTGGGAATCTACCCAAATGTGATGACTGCAGCAGTGAAACACAAAGAACATAGTACAGTTGTGTACACTTATCATAAATGTAGATGTTCGAGTGTATTCACTGCTGCAGTCCTGGTTTCCGTCCCTCCAACCCCCTTTCTCTTTTTTCTTCCTTTTTATTTTTCCCTGTGTTGTTCTCCTTTCCTTACAAGCGACATACTGGTATTTATTTTCCACTGGTGAGGTGCTACCACCAGAGCCTGGCCTCGTACTTTGGGGGCTCCTGACAGGTTAGGGCAAGAAAACTTGATGTAATGGTGTTGGATGCCTTCCTTTATACCAATGAAGACCTGACGGCAGTCCTCAAGTAACAGCAACTGATGCAGAAATACTAATTCTCTGGTATTCAGGCCGGCCGAGGACTACCAACCCAAATGTTATGACTGCAACAGTGAATACACTCGAATATCTACATTTATGGTAAGTGTACACAACTGTACTTTCTCCCCCTCCCCTGCATACACAAATGAACGTTCCCTCTCAATGGCCTCTGAGCCAGCAAAATTGAGGAGTATAAATGCTCTTGTATGTGCATCTTTATCAGAAAAAGCAGCCTGTATGAAAATATCTTATTCTTGCTCAAACACTCACCAATTCCCTGCAATATTATTGTCATTCACCAGCCGTTCAGGTCTGCGAAATCCCTCTGCCGTAACCAAATTCGTATAAGCATAGACCAGGTACTTGTAATTATGCCCAACTGCACAACAATCAGTCTCTCTGAAATTGTTTTATTTTAATACTGCAAACATTGTGAACAGTTCGGACACTGCGAATACTTTGAAAAGACTTAGTTAATGTGAAAAAAGTTATAAGTTTTGAAAAAAATGTGGTTGGTTTAGCCTTTTCATACATTTTAAACATGTCAAAAATTATTTCAAACACTTTTATCATTAATGTCACTATTTTGGACATTTCATTTATCTTGGTAATTATTTTGAATGTTTTGAATGCTTTGCCACATATTTGGCAACTGAAAAATCATTTAAACAAATTTAAGTACCTTTGAATAACCGTTGACCTGTTTGTGAGTTGACTCCTGTTTATTTCTCCACTTCTGATTGTATGCCTCATAGTTTGTAAGCTGCTTCAACTTCGGATCCCATTTTGACACTATGTCGCATGTCTCATGTGTTCAAATGAGACACTGAGGCCGGGTATGCATTCATGTCATTTATTGTACATAAACACATGAGGAGCTGTAACTGGAGCATATACTATGAACTTCATATGCTTACTGACTGACTTATTACTTCAAACAAATTCGCATGTGCATCTCCATTAATGCCTGCATTTACTCTGGCTGAATATACGAAATGATACTGATCTTGTACAGGCTCATGCTATCTAGCTACAGTGGCTGACTAGCTACAATATACATACTGATTTACAGTGGGTGTTCCCCCAAATGGGGTTTACTCTGAGTTTCACCAAAACTCTTTACAGTGAAACATTTTTGGAATTTTTGCTCTCAGAGAAAGCAACGTCAATCTATCAACATGATTCCGCTCTGTGTATGCATGGGAACAGAGATAGTGGGTAATGAAAGGAACATAATCCATATAGGAACAGACTGACACAATACAGATATGATACCCAGTGGTAGACAGCTGTGCATTTCAACTGCATGTTATGGCAAGCAGCTATGCACACACATTCTGTTTTTTGTGTCCTGTCCTACAATGGTGTGTATTGCATAACAGTCTGTAATTCATCTAGCAACAGTAAGCCAAAGTACACATATTTAAGGCTTAACATCATTTCCTCCACAGTTTATGTACTCATGTGTTATATAATGCTACTGTATACAACACCTTCACATTTTCTGAAATGTCTCCTACACCCATCCCAGGAAAACTTTCAGTTTCCACTGCTAGAACAGCATACATAGGAGAATAAATGTGGAACTGCAGTTAAGCTAGTCAGGAGTTGAGCAGTGGCCTTTGCAATGACCTGCACATGGACTCAAATAACAGCAGGCACACCTGACACTTGTGCAGCGTTACATCTTCTAAGTATTCCACTGCAGTGTAACATACTCACAAAATCTATGCTGTGGAACTTTATTGTTGAATTACTTGTTCACCTCCAGCCATTTGACCAAAGGTAACCCCCTTTAAGTTGACACACTTGATATTAATATATCTGAATACAGCTGTAACTTATAAATATTACCACACACTTTAATACAACACAATGCCTAAGCAGCTTTGAAAAGCAGTACTTGCAGGCGGTAGAGCATCTAGGTCAAAGATAGAGTACAAACATATCTCACAAAGAAGGAATGTATCTCCTGATGAATACAGTCTGTGCATGTGGGACTGCCAATTGGTTGATTGCCCATTGGTAATCTTCCATAGCACAATGAAGCTTTTGGCCACAGACAGGCTTTATACCATTTAAATTTGAATCTCTTAGCACAAGTAGCATACCTCTCAACCTTTTATCGCAAAAAATCTGGAGAAGGGCAAAAACAATTGAGGACAAAGACCCTGGAATAGGGACAAATTTTAAATATTACTGTTTTGAGCATAAAAAGTTGGTTGGATAACAAGTTTCCATTAACATGCATTTTCAGAAGGATATAAAGCCTGAAACTCAAATGTCTGTCATTATTTAGTGACAACTTCAGTCCTTAATGACTCACGAGAAGACTACAAATGTTATGAGGCACAAACCAAAAATATGGGCGTTTTTTTTTTTAATCTAGACAGTTGAGAGGTATGCAGTTATGCTAGAGAACCTAGAAGAAAATTGGCCCTAACAGGCACTGAAAGCTACTTGGAATTTTTTAGCAAACTTCAATGGTGCATCCTGAGGTCTGTTAGTAGAATGAATCTGAAGATTTTATTATCAGCAGGCTGTACTCTGAGAGTTTTTAAATTTAAAGCATAATGGGGAAAAGGATATATTCCAGTTCAGGTATTAAAATATTATTGACAATGACCCTGTGAGCAGTGTGTAAGAGGAGGTGACTGATCTTGTATCACAATTTAATTGATCATGGACTTTATTAGTTGCAAAATCTGTATGTGTGGTAAAGGAGAGAGTAGGGACAAGTACAAGAGGCCTAGGTACTTCTGTTCCGTAACAATAGGTATTGTGTTCCAAGGCCTAGGTACAAACCTCTGTTCAATGACATCAGGGATCATGTTCCAAGGCCTAGGTACCTCTGTTCAGTGACATCAGGCATCATGTTCAAAGGCCTAGGTACAACTGTTCAGTGACAACAGGGATCATGTTCCAATGCCTAGGTACCTACTTCTGTTCAGTGACATCAGGGATCATGTTCCAAGGCCTTGGTACCTCTGTTGAGTGAAATTAGGTATCATCTTCCAGTTAAAGTGCAGTTTGGGTGCTATTGACAATATGAACAGTACAGTTATTTAGGTTGTATGTGCTTGACCTTTGCAGTTTGATTCCTATATACTTGCAATTGAAAGACAGCAGGACAGGTATTCAAAGGCATAATGACTCACCATAACAGCCCAGCACTCCACAGACAAATTATTATTTTTACCCAAAACTGTCATAGGCACAGTTACAGATGTCCAAACTGCTACCAACCTGTGTCCACCCAATTCTGATTGCACATCATAGTATAATGGCATTTTGTGTCATATACACATGCAGTCATTCAGATTTTAGTTTTTTACAGTAGTACTTAGATATCTTTGTGATGTCATCCATTGCATATACTTCATAGATTAATAATATTGATGTTTTCTATACAAGTGTTATTTTTGTTTGTTTTTGTCCACTTACTTCCTTTGTCATTATTTTTATTTTATGTTTATTGTATTCCTCTCCAGTAACATGGACAATATCTGTGGTGCTCTAACAGACCCAGCTGTCTCCTGCATCTTCCCATTCAGCATCCTGAGTTGCCTCCCTTGTGACTGCAGGGGAGGAATGTCCTGTGGCCACCTCTTCTGTCCACCGTGGTGCTTCACTGGCTGGAAGCACCATTGTTCTCTCCAGTGACACTGCCACATTAATGATTCTGTCACTTGTAGGGAGATGATGATGATGGTGGTTTGGGAGATGTTAGACCAACACCTGGAAACCTGCATTGGCCACCTGGCTATTAAAATTAGATCACTGCCTGTCCCTGCCATCAACACCTAAGGCAAGGCCCAGTGGAGAAGTCGGCAGGGTGCTGCCTGATCTCTCAGTGGTTATTATACTGGCAGTGTAATACGAAAGATTGCACCCAATCTATCCTCCCTTCCCTTCATTTCAGTATTACTCTCCTTTGTGTGTCAGTGTCATCCTCTGTTTGATGTCCAATCCTCTTCACTACCAGAGTCCTCCCTTTATTTGTATGTGTCTGAATCCACTACCTTGCCCCACACTCAATCAACACCTCCTTGTCAGTTGTTGTCTGTTATATGTTTGCGCTTTTGCAACTGATATTGACGCTCAGCCTCTTAATGTGCCTTCACCTTCCATTACATCCTTCCCCAGCTTTCCTTCATAAAAGAAAAGTTTTAGCACACCTGTTACAAAAAGAAAAAATGTACCCTACCTCCTTTTACCCACCCCCATCTTGTCCCTGTTTCTCTGCTTGCTGCCCCTTTTTTCTACTGACCTATACTCCAGTTTTATTATTCTGCATGACCACAAAACAGAAGTAATCATTGCAGTTCCCCCTTAAAGTTACAGTTTTCCCAATGACTCACATCTTGGCACATTTGCATGTGCTGATGCATGTGCTTCCACTGTGCTCATAATTGTTTCTCATCTGACTCCTAGCTACAACTACGAGTTTACCTGATAAACTGCTGTTCCTTTTCCTACTGAGTAGGTTCACTAGTTAGCTGCAGCCAAAACTACAAAGTTTCACCTACTTAATTGGTAAGGAGCTTTAGGAGGCATTGCTGTATTTGCTGCACCTGCAGAAGGCAGTGTGACAGTCAGCAGTCATGCTAGGAATGTTTCTCAGTCCCACTTGTTGAGTTGGAAAGGATGGGAAGAAGACTTGGCCGAGCAGGATAGGATCAACTTTATATACTATAACTGTAATATAAAGAAGTATGTTGTGGTATGACTAGGACATATTCACAAAAATAGGAAAATGCATAGCTGAAGAGTAAAGAATTGTAACAGACGAAGTGAAAACTGGCTTAAAAATGATCATATCAGGTGACCCAAATGTAAACAAATGAAGTGACTGGACAGAGTGAAGAACTGGTGTGGGAAAGATACATGGATGCAAAGCCAGTTTAAATAGAGAAGAGTTTATCCAATTGTGTTAATAACTGGTGGCATCTTTTCTGCAATGTTGCATGCTCTCCTCATTTCTGAAGAAATAGACAGGGTGGAGGAAATTCAATATTGCGTGATATGTTTCTCAAAAAAAAACAAAAAAACACATGAAGCGGTAAAAGAGATAAAGGTGTAGCTGGGCAGAAAGTGGAATACTGCAACAGAATTCAGTGTAACCCAGAAGTGCAGCTTTTCCCAGAAAGTTGTGTAAAAGCAGCCATAATGTAAATGTTATGGAAGGGAACACTGATGCTCAATGTTAGAATGCCTTCTTCACAAGAAAGGTTGTAGATATTGGGATGAATTATCTGATGAGTGTTTGGGGTCAAGAATGCATGGGGCAATTGTATATTAAAGTTATCCTTTTTGTAAAAAATACAAGGTTAACTAGAATGTACAAAAGTTAGTAGTGGTAAATAGACATAGTAGGTTGGACAAGTAACCCTTCTGTCGATGTTTCCAGGTAAGATAAGAAATAAATGTGTTAATTCAAGCAGTATATCATTTTAGGTGGTTTGATACCTTTATTCAGAAAGTTTGTGGTGTAAGGATTGAGGATTATTATTGCATTGTATCTCATAGCCAAACTGTTGTGTGTTCAAGAAATGGATAAAAGAAATTTACCTTGAAAGCAAAGGTCAAGAGATACATTTCTTGAATCCATTTTAAGAGCATTTAAGAAATAGTTATAGCTGGAGAACCACTCATAATTCTTTGTAATATTAGGAGAGGTTGTTGCTACCCCAATGTACTACTTAGTACCTGTTAGAATGTGACAAAGTTGAAGTGTCTTAATAGATTTTAAAGCAGTTGACTGACTAGAGGTGCAGTTTTGCTTTTCATTGTTTGTATGACCATGTGATGCATACCTCTCAACTGGTTCTGTCTCAAAATATTGATATGTCCCTTCTGAAATCTGAATTTTTTTCTGGGCAAGGTGACACTTTACAGATAACAAATAATGTAAACCAGTTTATTCCCAGATTTAATTTACTTCAAAGAATGCTTTTTAATCAAAGTCTTCTTACTCTGTCAACTTAAATGATTAGTGCAAGTATTTAAAAACATTCCCTATGAGTGACCGTTGTCCTTGATTGCTTTTGGCTCTTTCCCTGATTGCAGAGATAAGGGACTGAGACTATGGTGTGATGTGTATTAAAGCTTTAAAATCATTAGTGAATTTCCATTGTAGTTCTGTAATAACTGCAATGTGTATGGGGCAGTGTGAGCTTTCTTTACTTATAACAGTGAGGATCAGGTAAGAGTCATGCTATAAACAAGCACAAAGTACATGGAGCATGCTGTTTATGCTCTAAAATAATATATAAACTAGTTAGGCACCTCCATGATGTCAGAGAGATGCATGATAATTTTTGTTAACCACCTTGGAATGTTGTTACAATCAGGTCTTGTGGTACAACGTACTCTGCAACCACCAAAGAATAGCACTTGAAACACAGTCACAACTTTAAACATTGTAATACATATAACTACTAAAAAGTGTAGCAGAATGACGTGTCAAAGCTTTTAAAGCTGTTCATTGATCAGAAAGATGAATTGTGACTCTTCGTTATTTGTGTAACAGTGTGCATTTCTGGAGTACATTAACAAGTTAGTTATGCTTGGTGACCTGGTCATAATCCTGTATGTTATAGACAAGTTCTTACATATTGACCTCGGTATAGTGAGGTTATTTTTCTAAGTTTGGGGGCATAATTAGCATGCTGCACATATAATTACTGGTTAATTTTTGGCATATTACATCTAGAATAATTATAAGGAATACTGCGACTAACTTGAAAGCACGCTGTACACTTCTTCAGCTGCTTAGGTTCATATGTAATTATGTCAGAAGCACATGGCATATATCCAGCAGCACATTTATTTCATTTTATTTCACTGTGGACATAGAATATCAGAGTAATTTGTACCTTAATTATAGCAGTATGCATGCTACAAATTTGAAAAGTAATATTGTGAAGAACCAGCAGATTGACTGATGAGGTTCAATATTCTGAACTTCAGAAAAGTAGTTGACAAACAGAAGAGGTCCCAGTACAGGACCTGGGGGACTCCACTGGTGACTGCTCTTTTTGTGGAGGAAACTTTTCTGATTTTGATTATCTGCTTCCTATCTGTGAGCCAGATTACAATCCAGCATGTGACATAAGGGTTTATTCTCAGTTTATTTAGCTTTTCTAGTATGCCTGAGTGGAGAATTGTGTCAAAAGTTTTGACCACATTAAGGTATGCAGCGTGCACCATTTTGCCTTTATCTTTTGTTTTGGTGACCTTTTCAAAAAATCCACCAGGTTGAGTAATCATTACCTGCCTTTGATGACTCCATACTGAGACATGTCCAGTGTTTGGGGGGGGTTCCTCCTGTCCTGATTGATTAATTCATTGATAAGTCTTTCCATGGCTTTGCATATGAGGCTGGTCAGACTTATGGGTCTGTAATTGCCTGGGTCTATGAAAGGTCCTCTCTTATGCAGAGGAACAACTGTAGCTGTTCTCCATTCACTTGGTACAAAACCTGTATCGATACTGAGATTGAACAGTGTTGTTAGGGGTGTAGCAAAATCATGCTTCATGATAATCAAGATGTGTCCAGTAATATTGTGAGGACCCATCAATTCAGTATTTTTAGCTTATGATAGCACTTTTAGGACTTGGACTTGTTTGATAGTTGGAGGCGAGTCAATTTCAGGTATATCTTGAGGGGAAAGACAGAGGGGAGAGAGGGGTAAATTTAGAGCTAAATTTATTGATCAGTAGGTTTGCTGTATCTTCAGCTGCAGTGCAGTTAATATAATTTACAATCAGCTCAGCACATTGCTGTGTTGGACTTTTGAAATTAGGAACATAATTTAAAAATGCCTTGTGATCATCTTTGGCTTTGGATAGCTATTTTCGCCTCATACCTGACTTTGGTGGATTTATGAAACTCCTGAGTTTTGTTTATTTCAGTGACAAGGGCTCTAACTTTCTCAGAGTTACTTGTCTTACTCAAATTTCTTTTCCTTTTATTATAAAGCCTGTTAATATTATGGTTCCACCATGTTTGCTTGTTTGTTTCTGGTGATTTGCCCTGCACTTGTTCCTACAGGGCATAGCCACATCTATACAGATGTTTACATGCTGATACAGAGTGGTGGTGTACATTTCTGCATATTCAGTGGAGTTAACTGGGTTTGGTGGAGATTTGAAACTTGACAAAGTATCACTTAGGAATAGGTAGTTTGTCTTAAAGAAATTTCCAAAGGTATCTTGGGTGAAAGGAATCTCTGGCTTCAGTTTTATTTTGAAGGAGACTGCTTTATGGTCAGACCTAACAAGTAAGGCAAGATCCAAGATATAATTCCCCTTTGTGGGTACACTGATTAATTGCTCCAGGTCATTTGGATTGACAAACTCCAATCTCTGTGTTTGTGCACTAGTGGTGGTGTAAGTTCCCCAGTCTATAGTTGGATAGTTTAGCTCACCCAGGAAAATGGTATTGAGTTTAATACTGACTGGTTTTAGTTCCTGTAGATAGGCACTGTGGCTTTCTTTTGTCATGGATGGAGTTCTGTAGGTAGCTATTATATGATATGGGACCTTTCTGATGGTTATTTTGGGCATGAAGAAGTTCTAGTCCATCATGCTGCTTTACCAGTATCACATGACTCTACTAACCATTCTGCTCCTTCATTTGTCAGTAACAACTTCCATTTCTCACCACTTATACATACTACCACTGGCAACATCCCTGTTTTCACACTCTGTTTCAAACATCTAACCATCCCTCTACAAGTTAAATGTCCTTCACCTTACAAAGCTGCTCTGCATTCACAGATTCCAACATCGAAACCCTTTACTACCTAACTTGAAACAAACTGAACTATACCCACACCACAAATGCACCAGCAGCAAAAAAAAAAAAAAAAGCTAACTGGGGATATTCATTCTGACCCTGGTCCTCCCAACAATGACAATTAGATCAGGACTGACATCTTTGCAAATTTACAACCACTAAGCTATGGCAACATTGCCTGCCCCTCACTAAAACTTTGCAGTCTCAACATTAGGAGCCGAAGCAACAAAGGAACCCTAGTTCACTCCAGGTCCTTATTCATACTCCCAATGCTGTCATTCTAACAGAAACCTAGCTTAAACCTACCATTCATAATAATGAAATTCTGTAGGTCTATATCACATAGTCAAAGTCTTATAACTTCGAACACGTAATGTTCGAACCATAATGTTCGAAGTTACAAAACTTCAGCTATGGATTAAAAAAAAAAAAAAACAACGGAAAACAAAATAAACTGTTTTAAGCTCACTACTTAACTATACCAACTCCGAGATCGCACCCCATTGAACAAAATGGAAACCTCCGCTTTTGGTGATTTCCATTGAAACACTCAAACTTTTACAAATTCAAACTTATGGTCTCGACCATATGAGGTTTGAACTTGTAAAAGTTCAACAACGTGGTAGGAAACCAAATTCTGTCAACAGGATATAGTATCCTGAGACTCAACCACCATGGTAGAAGGGCAGGTGGCATTGCTAGAATATATGCTAACAGAAATCATTTCAGACTACACCTTAGGAAAATGTTCTCCATTGTCAAAGATGAGATTCTAATCTCAGCCCTACAGCTTTATAATCACTAAGCTATATGCTTTTTTTCACGTTTTCTTTATTACAGTTGTATATGGTTGATTTTAAGAGTAATAATATTATTTTTTTCTTTCTGAGATATTTGTTTAATGCTTGTTTATTATTACCTTTTTTACTATTTTTATTTATTTATTTATTCATTTTATTTTACATTTGTTGACCGGGGATAGTCCGACTGGATATATGTCCATTTTCACTGGAGGCCTGGGGAGAAAAGTTCTGCATGCCAAAAAAGAGACAGTACATACATCACTGAGTGATAAACTCAGGCAGACATGTTTAGAAAAATATAGGCAAAGAATACAGGCAGATATCAATATACACAATGTGCAGACTTATATCTGATTGGTAAAGACGTATCAGAAAATGTGAACATAGAATACAATCAGATCTTATAATTCACAATGCTTAGACATTCAAATGCTATGAGGCATAGATACTTGGCTAAACAGCAGGTTTTGTAGCAAGACATGTATTAGTGAAGTTGTTAGTTTTAGAACAAGAGCACAGCCAATGAGATGGGAGATATTTTTTTGAGTTCTCTTTTAAATAGGGATAATGAGGTTTCCTTGGTAACGTAGTAGGTAGTAGTTTCTATATTTTACTGGTTGAGTTGGCAAATATAGCATCGCCTGCAGTGTTGTTGGATTTTTGGGTCAGTATCATTAGTTTATCAGCTGAGCATAATGGCCTGGGGGCACTATGAGGGGTGAGAATATTTTTGAGGGCATGGGTGTTATCAGATTGATGGAGTATTTTATGTGCTACTATAAGCTGGTTGAACTGTAAAAGGGTAGTATACTCTAGCCATCCCAGTGCTTTGAGGTTCTGGCAATGGTGGATTCTAAAAGCCATGCCAGTAGCGAATCTGGCTATATGATTGTAACATCCTGATAATTTGTTGAAATCGGTTTTGGATAGGTTGGTGAGTACAGGGGAGGCATACACAAGGGTAGAGATGAAGTGTGATCTTGCAATAGCTACCCTAGCTAGGGGGGTGAGGAAAGGTTTGGCTTTGTATAGGGAGCCAAGTTTTTTGTTGATGGACTTAATAGTGTGATCGACATGTTTATCAAATTTAAGGTTGTTGTCTATTATTACACCTAGAAGCTTTGTATGGTCATCAGGGGAAGATAATGGTGTCATTGCTAGATTTGATGTTGAAGGAAATTCTACGGTTAGGAGAAAAGTAGTAGCTTGGTTTTGTTAGGATTTAGAAGCAGGCAGCGATTAGCTAGCCATGTTTCTACCATGCTGAAAGTGGTCTGGGTGAGGATTAGAAGTTGTGTAGGAGAGGAGGCGGAGCATATTAGCACTGAGTCATCTGCATATTGGATGCAGGTGGCTCCTGGGATGGTGGTGTGCAGATCATTGATAAAGATGGAGAAAAGAAGGGGACCTAGTATGGACCCTTATGGGACACCTAGGGTAAAAGGAAGTTGGGATGACAGCTTGCTCTGCCATGAGACAGCCTGCTGTCTACCATTTAGGTAGGAGTGAAACCATTGTATTGCATGTTGGTCTGTACTAATTCTGTTTTATGCGTTAAAAACATTATAGTTCATATAAGAATACTAGGCTAACTGCCCTGAAGGGCCATTTTAAGTCTGCATTAACTAAACCATATGTATACTTGGTCTTTACATTCCCGTGAACAAAACAGCACTCCTACACTAAGAAGATGTGATAGCTTGGCTATATACTAAGTCATCCCAGGGAGATGCAATATAAACTGGATCTCAAATGATTGCATTTCCTGTTAGATTTTCACAACTCCAACTTACCCCTTACATATAATGAAGATAATGGGAAAACATAACTTAAGCTGGATATTACCCACTGATCCGGACAAAATACATCAAAATAGCATATTTTCTGATGCACTAAATGATTACTATCCAACCTGTGTTTCTGAACAATATCTAACTGACCTTAGTCACAAAACCACAGGTCCATCTTTTACCAGCCTTCACCAGTGCTGGCCCTGTTAGACAAGACATGCACCACTGAAGAGTTTCGTGGACAGATAAAGGAAAAAAGGTCTAGAGCAAAGTTTGGTATGAAAATCATCCCATCTACTCACCTCTAAAAACCAGAGCAGTTCTATAACAAAATAGCCAAGTTTGCAGTCAGTCTCCCAAACAAAACTCACTACTACATTCCCCTTAAAAAATTAACTGGCTAGACTTCTCAAACTTTCTTAGATACTCTCAAGTAAAGTGGCTGCCAAACGCTTACATTTACCTGAATGAAGACCCACTGTAAACAACCTTCTCTAGTGGTACACCCCCAACCACACTTAAATATATGCTTCTCACAAACATACCTTTCACTTCTCAAACCATCTATTAACTGTTTTGGTAAGTCCCTTTACTGTACTTTGTTGCCAAATTATGGAATAATGCTGTCATCACACTGAGACAAATCAGTAGTCCAAACCTGCATAAGTCCGAGGTAAGATTGCACTTGCAGGACACTGAATCAGCCATTGCGCACCTCCCCCCCTCGCCAGGCTGAAGCTGTCAATCTCTAATAATACAGTCATTATCTTCTCTATAACCAACTCAACATATCCCCCCCAAAAAAATTTTACTACCATACCCTGCAAAGAATTTTTCTGAACCTCAGTATTGTCTCTACAAACTTTTCTCTAAAACTCCTTTTTTTATTTCCCAGTTATAAAAAGCTGACATGTAAGCTCACCCCTATAGCTACTTTATAATATTCTCTACATTCACTCTGAATTTCACAGATGGTATCTCAATTAATACAACTAAGGTACAACCCATCCACTCCTTCTTTAGTGAATCTACCCAGTTAGTCTCTTAATTCTCAGTGACTGGTTTCTTATCCTGTCATCTCTAACTAATTGTAAACATCAGTTTAACCATCCTTTATTTGTAAGCTACCCAGCTGCCCCCTTACTCTGCAGACTGTCTCATTTATATCCTACCATCTTCAACCAGATATAAACATCTATTTGCCCTATTTACTTCATAGACTGGAATATTTTGTTTCTCACATAAACCATCTACTACATTACCATCTTTGTATATATTCATTTTTGAATTTGTGCTTTTTATTGTGTGCATCTTTACACTTTATATGTTTTTCACTTGTATGTACTTTTTTTGTGGGTGCATCTTTTATTGCACTCATTTTAATTGCTTTTAAATGCAGAGCTTTTTTCCTGGGCCACTGTTGAAGGGAGACTCCTGTAGCCAAGTCAGTTAAATACATATCATTGCTTTAGACTGACACCATCTCAAAACTGAACATTTTCCCAGCATTCATTCTGAGTTAAACCTTCCATTGTTATTACTTTGATAATAGCATGACACATGCATACAAAAATACAAATTTTGGACACACACATATTTTGACCATTAATGAGATTTTATGTACTTGTCACTGTTGTGAATTTCCACAGCAGATGGCTTCCATTTCAATGTCTGATGAGTAGTGCAAGATAAATACCTAAATTGTAGTAAGAGAACGCTCATATTACTGTACTGAAAGCACCTTGGGGTTACATGCTGATGCTGTGAAGCAAAAGATGGAAAGCCTTAGCTGTCATGCCACTCAGTTGAAACAAAAATTATGAAATGTCTTAAAAGAAGTGGACGCTTTTTACAGAAGGCATTAATACACAAGTTAAAAGTTATTCACACCAGGAAAAGTTTGGAAGTTGAAGTACTGTAATCAAATCATAATCGTATAAACTTCCCTCACCATTCCTCATCCAACTTCCCTCCTGGATATGCATGTATGGTGACTCAAAAAACTAAAGCACAAATTACAACTATGTATAATTTACAACTCTACATCAGATTAGTCTTTATGCCTTTCAACATGGCTCATACAGCTATAATTCTGGAATAGAAATCCAAAATCTTCTGTCAAAGTTTGTGTCTGTAAGCAAGCCTCTTAAACAGGTAGTTCTTCCAGGTCACTACTGAAGTGAAGCATTTGCATATTGTGAACATACCTGATTAACAAATTAAAAAAGGTGTGATTACAAATATGAAAAATGTGCTGAGACATATACAAGGCAATAATATGTGCATGCATATATGAAGCCTGTCAATAAAACAGATACGGTGTTATAGTTCTGAATTATTTTTTAATGTAAAATAAGTAGATTAAATCCATGACTGGTATGAGATTTTTCTGATGTGTGTGTGTGTGTGCATGTGTGTGTGTGTGTGTGCACGTGCATGTGTGCACATGCGTGTATGTTGTGTGTGTATCTGTGTGTGTGTGTGTGTGTGTGTGCGTGCACGTGTGTGTGCGTGTGTGTGTGTGTGTGTGTGTGTGTGTGTGTGTGTGTGTGGGGGTGTGTGTGCGTGTGTGTTGAGTGCGTGTGTGTGCATGTGTATGTAAAGATAAGATATGTATGTATTCATATATTCATAGAGTTTACAAAGCAGACTCATCTCATGAACAGTCAACAGCTTCTTAATACCTATCCCAAGAGGAACCTCCTGCCTCTTGACAGGATAATCAGATCAGTATCTGAGATGAATAAATGTGTACTTTCAATAGTCAAGGCTTGCTTTAAAAAAGAAGGGAGGCTATCATTCTGTTAATACACAAAAGAAAATTATTATGGAGATGGGGAATGCAGTGAGCAATAAATCTGTCTCTCCAAAGTGTCTTATATATTTTTGATAGAGCTTCAAATATTTAGTTTGAGTGTTTATGAAACTGTTTTGTTTATTGAGGGTTGGATCCTTAACAGCACAGAATGCAAAAAAAAAAAAAAATCACCCCTCAGGAGTCCTTCAAAGACAGCATACATTCGAGCCTGTCTGTGTTTGCTGAGAAAGAGTCCTTGTCTATTGATGGTTTCTCAAGATGTGTGATGTGCTTGGATATATACGTACTAACAGGGACATTGTAATCTGTAATCTTTCTGATAAGGGCAGAGTATACAGGATTGATAGCTTCTTTTGGCTTAGGTAAGGTAGGTGTAGTTTTTAATTGGACAAGGTAGAAGAATATACTGACTACAGTTGTTCCATGGTAGCCGAAGTTTATGAAGGTCCTGAGATCTTTGACAGAAATATAAGTCTGGTACAGGGTGTTGTCTACACTGTAAGCTGTTATTAGGATTTTTTATCAAAGGTGGCACTACTGTAGTTCTTTACATTTATTTGAAACCGGTTTCTACTACACCACTACTTTTTATGGTTTAGACTTTGATCCGTCCTGCAGTCTTTAGTTTGGTAGCCATATATCTGAGAAGTGGGTGCCCAACAGAAGGGGCTCAGTAATGAGTTCTTTTTGCCTTCCGAAGTGACACCTGCTATTTTAACCATGGGAGTTCTATAGTTCCCCTATTGTAATCTCACCACTTGTAATGACTAGTGCAGACAGACCAAAACAAGAAAATCCACGAGAAGAGAAACTCTTCAACATCACTCTTCTCCTTTAAACTTTTTTTGGTAGGGGAGCAAGCCCTCCCTGAACCCCCCAATGTGGAGTGTAAATGGCCCAAATATATATACTAACGCTGAGATCACCATTCCTCAAAGAACAGTTAAAATGGTGATAAAACTGTGAGCGCTTTTGGGATACACAACAGTGAGGATAGATTCAAAAATATAGTGGATTAAGAACCAAGCTTTGGTTTTAGACGCAACAGCAACTTGAAAGACATGTTGTGTAAAGAACCAGGAATGAGAAGTAAAACTAGGTTAACATCAGATAGAACAGGTACTTTTCCTTGCAGGCACTGTAAGGCTTGCTTCATGATTAATGATAAGAATAGCTTTGTTCACCCCATAAATAAAAAGGAATATACATTTAAACTATATGCAGACTGCCACATGGAAAATGTGGTATATTTAGCAATGTGTCAATCATGTCCCAGCTACTATGTAGGGAAAACCAACTGTAAACTGAAAATTAGAATACATCATTTGTATAGTATTAGACAGAAAGATGAATGTAATGCTTTGTATGCACACACTTCTAAAAATCCAACACATACCTTTAAATTTATGGCTATACAGGTTACTCATATGAGTAGGGGGGGCATAGTGAATGCCACGGATTGTAATGAATTACACTGGATTATAGAGCTAGCAGCAAAGCATCCACCAGGGTTGAATACATGTATACCTTTAAGACCAGCCCTTAGGAAAAGGAGGGCAGCGAGATGATTAGTGGTTGTGTTTTTAAATGCATTTAAATAGATTTCATGAATGCTGTTTCATTGTCTGATGAAGAGTTATCCCAAAAGCACTCACAGTTTTATCACCATTTTATCTGTTTTTATGGAATAAAAGTTTGCATAGCCTGTTTGGACTCGACTGTTTTCTTGGATTTACATTGTTTTTTTGGCAAGCGAGTCCTTAAGGAGAAGAAGAGAGAATTTTTTCTTCACTGTTTTATTCCTTAAAGAAAAGAATATTCCAGAAAATGGTCATTTCAGACTTGGTATATGCAAGTGTGTTTTTTCGGCCATTCAGTCTCTGTGTTTCGAGACTTGCTCTAGCAGGTCCCAAAATTTCAAATGTTTAGTGTGTCAATTTTTTTGCTATCTGTCCTACAGTGCAAGGGTATAAATTTAGAATGTTAAGCATATTCACAATTCCAGCATGAGAAATAGTTCAAAATAATTCTACTTTTATATGAAACTGGCTCCATAATAACAAATTCACTTTGAATGCAAACAAAAGTTTTTTAATGCAATTCAAAACACAGCAGAAGTAACATTACTCAGAAGGTATCGTAGAATCATATCAGTATTAATTGATCTTGTGGATGCCCTTGTTCTTTTTGCAAAGGAACAAAACTATCTTGGTTTTGTTCTCTTCCATAAACACATCAAAACCCAAACATACGTGCTCTACTAAAACTGTTTTCCCTTGGCTTACTCTTGAAGCAAGACCCACTAGACATGACCTGATTGCCAGACTAGAATATGAGCTGCCAGCCACAGACCATTGCTCTTCACATAATACCACTCAACTGCAATCTACAGAAAATGTAATACTTAGAATCATTCATCTGTCCGTCAGAACTGAGTACCACAGCATTACCCTTAATAAAAGTAAAGAGTTACCTGTGTATACCAGGGCTACTTTACTCCTTAACTAACTCACCTTTAACCTTCTCCGTCAGGATTATTGTCCTCCTCTTCTTAACAAATTATCTGTCAAAACTCCCTCTTGTTCCCTGCAAAACTTTAGCTGTCTCCAACTGAATAGGCTGCCATTCACCTTTGCCACCTGTGAAAGATCCTTCTCAAAAGTCTAGCACTTGGGCCAGAGGCTTAAGGCTTAAGGCTATGAGCTGTAGTTCCTGTGATACAGGGTTTGATTCCTTGAGCCTTTATTTACCTACAGTGTGACTTTGAGCAAGTCACCTTGGGGACAACTTGGAATTTAGGCAAGCCTCCTCAACGGTCCACTGGACTGCAAACCTAGTAACTACCCATAAAGTAAAAATCGGTCATCTGTTAGAATTCACTTCATGAAGACATCAAACAAACTGATAACTTCATATTATTCAAAAACACTCTATATTCCCATCTAATCAAAGAAAACAAATGCAGCTACTTCAGAGAAGCAATATGACCTTTCCCTAGTCCACCAAACATTGCTGCTCTTTATTTACTAAATATTTTCTTTCACCTGTGATTACCTTTTTAGCTTGTGGAATAATATGGCAGGCTCTGCATACTTGTGCTTTAGTCTTGTATTATACAAGTGATGTATTATGTATTACTCATTTTGTACTTATTTAGCCATATTTGTGTGTATGTGCTACTTATATACATCACTATATAAGCTTGTAGGTTATTATACTCTCTAGGCTGAAACTAGGTCTTTTATTACTGTTGTATATGTTTACAACTTTAACTTTTCTATATGATGCTATACTCTATGTATTTTAACTGGGTCATTTGTGTTTGTACTATATATTTGCCTACCCAGCTCTGGTCATGGCTGGAAAGGCTTCTCAGACTAGCCCACATACCTAGTTAACAAACAGTAAATAAACAAGTAAATAAATATAGTGTCACAGGCCTTGGCCAGATCCAGGTATGATGTATAAACTACCACAACTTACAAATTAAATGACATTCTCAAAGAAGTTTATTAATTTATAGACATGACCTTTTTTTTCAAAAACATTTTTATATTGTTTTCATTATAAACATAAACAAATGTACATATAACAAATACAATAAAAAAAATCACAGTACTATTTACAATATTTACATTAATCCATGATAAACAATCATTTTATCCATGAGAAGTTATTAGTATTTGTTCAAAAGGTTTTCCAATTTTTGCCATGCTATTTTTTATGAGTAATGTTATGAGTTCTATAACAAATGGTTTGCAGTTTTTTTTTTACAAACAACTTTTGCTAAATTAATAAATTCTTTAAACATCAAATATCGTTTACTTTTCTAGTTCAAAGTTATAACTTTTCTCGCAATTGCAAGAATTGGCCAGAGTAACTGAATCTGAGATTTAGCTATAGGAACATTGAATAGGATTAGTGAGTTAAAAGTATGACAGTTATCAGACCATAAAGCATATGTAAAATATTTGAAGTCTTTCCAGTATTGAACAACATTTCTATATTCAATAAACATGTGGACCCAGTTGGCCTCTAGTAATTCATCACATTTCCAACATTCGCTTTCAATGTTTTTGACTATAAGATTTATTTTATATGGAGTATAGAAACTCCTATTTATAAATTTCCATGTATACAATCTCCAATATAATGAAGAAGAGGTACCATACATAGATTTCAATAAGTTTTTTTGGATTCATCAGATATTTGTTCCCCATTAATCTTTATATAGTAATTCCAAAAATCTGAGTTAAACTTTAGTGTGTCTTCTCTTAGTATCTTATAGATAGATGAGATACTTAATTTTTGATCATCTAATAAAAAGCTGGATCAAACTAGGTGTAGATTCAGTCTCTAGGTTGATTGATACTCTCATTTTGTTTTCTATAAACTGCCATAATGAGTGTATAAACAATGATCTGTCTTGACTATTATCAAAACTACATAGAAGAGAGTTTAGTGGTTTAATACTCTTATATTCAATAAACTGATGTCAGAATATCAAGTTATTTTCCTTTAATTTTTGCATCGCATTGATGTTGAAAGAATCTAGGCAATCAGGGGAGTATGCTATAGGGAATATAAGAAATAGGAATTGTTTAATGTTGTAATTACAATTAATTATATTTTTGAAGTTACTAAATATTTGATTAATGCCATAAGAAAAATGATCAAATGTATTATTAAATAAACAAAATTCACGTAAAACCCAATTAACTCTACTTATTCCGTATTGTTCTTTAAATTGGTTTTCTATAGTTCTGACATCAGTTATATGGATCTTGTGTATTATTTTCCAGCCAGATATATAGTTAGGTGAGATCCAATGTAATATTACATTAATTATAACTGATTTGGAATAAAGATCTAAGCTAGGGGATGCTATCCTGTTACTGTTCCAAACTCTAATATGCCATTTATATGCAATCCTAGGTTTTAAGGGGAACCATAAAAATTTAAGTAGCTTGGAATCTAATTTTTTAAATATGTTTTTGGGAGGGGATAGTGTCAATGACTGTATATAAATAAAAATTTAGGTAAAATTATAATTTTAATTAAAGAGAGCCTATCCTCCATTGTGAAGAACATTTTATTCCATCTTTTGATTAGTTCACTAATGGTGGTTATTAAATCACTGTAGTTTAGTTTAACAGACTCTTTCCATGTACTCTTTATACTGACACTCAAATATTCTAAGACATTGTTCTCCCAATTAAACAGGCTATTCTCTCTTAAGGTTTTGCCGATCTTTTTGTTAATTAGTAATGTTTTGGATTTATTATGATTAAATCTAAGCCCTGAAATTCTTTCAAACTTGCTTAAGGTATTTATAACATGCAAAGAACCATCAATATCACCCAATGTTAACAACATATCATAAAATAATTGTATCTTAGGACAATAGTCCTTATTAACTTGAAAGCCTTTTATATTTTGCTTGTTTTTTATATATGCAGCTAAAAGCTCCATTGAAAGAGCAAACAATAATGGTGACAAAGGACAACCTTGTCTAGTTCCCGTGAAGATTTCTAGTGGTGAGGATAGACATGATCCAATTTTCACATAAGCTTGTGCCCCACTATAAATTTTCATTAATAAGTTGACAAGTCTGAGGAGAATTCAAAACCAATCAGAATTCTTTGAAGATAAGACCAACTAATAGAATCAAAAGCCTTTTCTATGTCCAGGCTGATAATAGTTAATTGTTTTCTTTTTGTATTTGCATGCTATGTCTATTAATGATAACAATTTAATAATGTTATCATTCACTTTTCTATGAAGAATGAACTCTGTCTGATCATTATGTATTAGATTAGGTAATATTTTCTTCATCCTATTAGCTAATATTGTGATGAAAATTTTATATCAAATGTTTAGTAATGAAATTGGCCCATATAAATCACAAGAGGTCCTTACCTTGCTTTAAAATGAGGGAGATAATTGAATATTTCCATGATGGGGGTGTTATACATTTTTGCTTAACCATAGTAAAGGCACTCATCATTTTCTTTATTATATATTCAGGAAAAATCTCATATAGTTTAGGAATTATTCCATCCAGTCCTGGAGCTTTATTATCTTTTAAAAATTTTATTTGCTCTTTCACTTCTGTTAGTGTTATTTGTTTATTTAATATATTATTTTGTTGCATTGACACCTTAGTGGTTATATTTTGTTGAATAAAAGTATTTATTACATTATCTGTCTCCAAAAGTGGTGTGTTATTATTTATATCTTTATAGTAGCTTTTGAACACTTCTAATATGCCCATTAAGTTAGATATACTCTTAACTGAACCATCACTTTTATATTTAATCTCATTAATAAGATTTTGATTGTTTATTTTTTTTGGATCTTACCATTATTTTATGTATATATTTGGGATTTACAGCCTAAGATTGTAATTTAAAATTTTCCAGGTTTATGGCTACCTTATGATTCAGAACTTCTAAGTATTTCTGATTTAAAATTATATACAAATCCTCCACTTCTTCACCAAGGAAACATGTAGAATACAAAAGGAGAACACCAACTGCTGCAATACTAATTTTTTATTCTGGTACCTCGGCCTTCGCCTTCTCCTGGAATACATTTTTACTGAGTGCTCCACCCATTTTTATACAAATCTTTAATTAAACAATTAATGCACCATATTATTGTTAATTAGTTACCATAGTTTCATTACTACTTAAAGCAAACTTGACATTTCTATGTAACATAATAATTTAGAAAATAAATAACTTTCATTTTAGTACTATGAACATACATATAAATACTAACAATGAAATTATATACTTATTTTTCACACAATGTTAACCTTGCAAGCCATTTGCATAAATATATTTAAATAAATATATTAGACAACATTGAGAAGTATGTGAGGACATATACATAAACTACCTTTACTATGAGCATTGTTTATGATCCATATACTATGAGAATATACATATATCACAAACATATTAAACCTCCATGTTCATCCCGTTTGGAAAAATAGTTTTCAAATTAAGAATGAACCTTGACTCCATCAGAAGTAGTTTTTCACGAAAAATGGCCTCATTTCCAAACACATTGGGTCTACCTAAAACACTGTAAACAAATCCTTCTGGAACCCCCCCATGTTTATCAAAAAAATGCTTTCCTACTGGGCTCTCCATTCTCTTATGCCTTATATCACCCAGGTGTTCCAAAATCCTTAATTTCACCCTTCTAGTGGTCTGTCCTACATACCAATTCTGCCTCTCACATCCACATCCTATAATATATACAACCCCCGTTGAGTTGCAATTATAGAATTCCTTGGCTCTATATTTAACCCCATTGATTTTACAACCATCCAAATTCCTAATTAACTCACACACTTTACATTTTCCACATCTAAATGAACCCCTTCTCTCACTTTCACTCTCTTTATCCTTATTTCTGGAATTTAGAATTTCCCTGAGGTTAGAATATCTTTTATAGGAAAAGGTTACCCGGGATGGAAAAAGCATTCCAATTTTCTCATCTTCACAAATAATTGGCCAAAATCTATCCACTAGTTCTTTTAAAGTTTGAGAAAAATGAGAGAATTTGGTTACAAAAAATATTTTCTCATCTAATTCCTTGAATCCACTATTGTTTTTACACTGAGTGTCACGGTCTTCAGATAATCCCACCCCTTTGAATCTAACTCTCTTTCTGGGCCTTCTAGCTATGCCCAATTCATCTTCCACCCTTCTTCTAGCTTTTTTTATACTCATGACGGAATACCCTCTCTCCAATAGTTTTCTTTCCACTTTATTGAATTCTACTGGTATTAACTTTTTTTCCGAAATGTGTCTTCCTATTCTTTTAAATTCACCAAATGGGAGAGATTCAATCAAGGAATCACTGTGCATGCTAGAGGCATGGAGAAAATTCTCTGCTGCAGTCTCCTTATAATAAGGTTTATATTGAATTATATTTTCCTGACTCACATAAATTTCTACATCCAGATACTGGATGGATCTTCCCCCTATGTTACTGGTGAAATCTAAGCCCCAGTCATTCTGCCTCAACTCAGACACAAAATTTTTAAACTCTTCTGGTACACCACTACATAAAAATAAAAGGTCATCAATAAATCTCATATATTTGACTACCTTATTTCTATAGAAGAAAGAGGGATAAATGTAACTATTTTCAAAATGGGCCATAAACAATATTGCATATGAGGGCGCAAATGCTGCCCCCATGGCGTGCCTCTTTTGCAAAAATATTTTCCCTCAAATTCAAAACAATTGTGTGTGAGACAGAAATCCAACAGACTGATAATAAAAAAAGTTCTAGGTCCATCCCCTAGCATTTTCTCCACTGCCTTTAGACCATGCCACTTACTGATGCTAGTATATAAAGATTTAACATCTATACTAGCCCAATAAAAATCCTCATCCCATGCTATATTACTAACCTTGGAACACACCTCTTCACTATTCTTAACATGAGATTGTACTCTCCAGATATCCCTTTAACAGCGAATCCAAAAATATTCCTACATTCTGAAGGTATCCTCCTTTTCCTGAAACTATAGGGCCCAGGTGGATCCATAAGATTTTTATGTATCTTGGGGATGGTAAAAATCTGGCCGCTAGAGGATTCTTAATATGTAACCTTTTCACATCCCCTGGGGATAAAACCCAGCCACCCCTTTCCAATATTTCCAACAATAACATGTTGTACTCTCTCATTGGATTTAGGGGTAACTCTAAATAGATATTAGTATCATTCAACAGTTCCAAAGCCATGGAATTGTATTTATCTCTGGTAAGAACTACCCAGTTCCCACCCTTATCTGCTTGGGTGAATACATACTTTCTATTCATGCTTTTAACTCACATAAAGCTTTCCATTCATCCTTTTCCAAATTATACTTTCTTTCCTGTCCACAAAACCTTGCATGCTCTTCTCCCAAAGTATTCAATAGTGTTTTTTCAAATACACTAATGACTAAATTCCTTCTGGGTGGCATGAAATCACTCTTGCAGTTTAAATGGGGAACCGTCAGTCTACCATACCCTGTGTTGAAGGAAACCCCATTCTCACACACTTCATCCTGTGCATATATGTCCACTAAATCATTTTCATGCAGTGTAAGATTTAACAAAGACTCATCTAAATTTTCCAAAAGAGACACATTTTCATCAACATTATTTAAGTTATTAATCAATGGAGCAGTAATATTAGAATCATGTTTGTGCTTGAAACAATTTTGAACAGCAAAATATTCCCTCAAAAACAACTTTCTACAAAACTGTTTGATTTCCAAGGATAAATCTGCTAGAGAGGGGAAACTTACAGGTACAAATTTAGTGCCTTTATGTAAAACTTGTCTGGCACTCTCAGATATATTCAAATCAGAAATATTAATTACATTATATTTCTCACCTCCACCAGTGTCCACAACT
Source organism: Protopterus annectens (assembly GCF_019279795.1). Classification (NCBI taxonomy): domain Eukaryota; kingdom Metazoa; phylum Chordata; order Ceratodontiformes; family Protopteridae; genus Protopterus; species Protopterus annectens. The sequence continues at coordinate 399,272,213 of NC_056750.1, read as the reverse complement.
TCAGCATTCAAAAAATTCTGAAAAGAAACCTCTTTACTGGAAAAAGGACTGCTTCTTATGTTCATTAAACACTGTGTACATTCCTGTTGGTCTCGCTGAACCCCTCTCGCCCTCTGAAAACAGTCTTTGTAGAAATAGTTCCTTGTCCTCCAAGGCCTCGACTTTTCACCTCCTTCTCCTTATTTTGAAATCGGCGGCCTCTCCTTCTGCTGTGCCGATTGATCCGCTTCACTTGCTGCATCACTAATTCCGTAACTCTTACATTAGAGTCCTGCTCTGCATTTAGGCTCTCAAACGACACACTTTTCCTGCTGCTCGACTCGCCTGCTGAAGACACAAGTTTCACCACCGCCAACAGACCTGGAACCCTGGTGACGTCACGAACTGCTCCACGCTTTTCTTAAAGTTGTATTGCCATGAAAACAGTTTACCTGTTTCATGGTCTTTAGTATCACGAAGATATTTCTTCTTCTTTCTTGAAATCACCTCCGACTCTATTTTGGACACTCTGCTTTTGATTTCACCCATATTTTTATTAAATATAGTCACTGAACTTTCTTCAATGAGCTTTTCCTGTAAAAGCAGGATGGAATTACGAGTTCTGCTCAAAGTTCTCTCATTTCTTTTTATTAACACTGCAAGCCAGCCCAGCGTTCACTTCAATGAAATGTCCTTCCACTCTGCAGACAAATCAAATTCATCTTCTGCAAATTCGAAGGCTGGTAACCGTTCCACTCTAAGACCCCTTGGAGTAATATTGGTCTTTACATACTTTTCCAGTAATTTTAGGTCATAAAATGTAGTAACTTCTTTTATCAATGCTCTCTCCAACTCAACATACCTCTCAGAAAAATCAATACTTAGGCTCTCCCAAGGATCATTGTTAGCCATTTTCTCCTCTCTCTCCTTCCATAAAGATGCCAAATTTACAGGCTGTAGCAATGGTGCACCCAAATGGGTGGTAGAGTCAGTGTCCACCGACATGATATCAAAAATATATACAAATCCTCCACTTCTTCACCAAGGAAACATGTAGAATACAAAAGGAGAACACCAACTGCTGCAATACTAATTTTTTATTCTGGTACCTCGGCCTTCGCCTTCTCCTGGAATACATTTTTACTGAGTGCTCCACCCATTTTTATACAAATCTTTAATTAAACAATTAATGCACCATATTATTGTTAATTAGTTACCTAATTAGTTAATTAGTTATTCTACATATTTCTGATTTAACTTAGTAATTTCATTATGTGCTACTTTGCTATTTGGTTTTGTGTCCATTTTTATCTTGTCTATGTTTTTTTGTAAGTGTAAAAGTTCTTTGTCCCACTCTCTCCTTTTTTAAGGTACCAAAATTTAATTCTACCATATATATATAAACTTTAAAGGTGTCCCATAGTATAGTATCAGTCACTTCACCATTACCCTTTGTTTCCATAAACATGTCTATTTCTTTCATTATCCATTCCCTAAAGTCTTTTAACTTAGTTATGTAAGCAGGAATTCCCTGTAGAAATCTTAATTCATCTGTATGTGTAATTATGTAAAGTTTATAGCATTATAGTCTGAAAGTGGACAAGTTGTTATAGATACATCACTTACTTTAGAGTATATATTATTTGATACAAAGACCTTATCTATGTTTGTTTGTGTACCAAACTGATATGAATAGTGAGTATAGATTAAGGAATAATGTTCTCTTAGACCATGTATATCTTTAAAGTTCATCTGGTTTGTGAAGTCTTTTAACTTATTGGCTTGAGATGTTAGTTTTATTTTGCTAATTTTAGAAGTATCATTGCCTGATAATAGGCAGTTAAAATCACCTGCTGCTATAATTTCCCCTTTTGCATTTAAAGTAATTAGGTCCAGATATTTGTCAACATACTTACTTAGTCCTAGTATCCAGTATGTATTAATCAAAGTATAATACTTCCTGTTGATTTCCAAAATAACCATGCTTAGCATCCCATCTTTATCTGAAATTGTATCGGGGCGGCCCGTGCTATTGGACTGCCGGACTGCAGCCCCCTCAACTGTAAATAAAGAAAAAATAAAGAAATAAAAATAAAAAAAAAATTAAAAATCGCGGACTTTTGCGCAGGCGCACTAGTGCGGACTGCTGCTGAGACAGTCTGGAGCATGCGCAGATTGTCTCAGCAGCAGTCCTGACTGGGAAACATGAAGAATGGAGCTCCCAGAAGTCTATGCAGTTTTAAACTGCATAGACTGTCCTGGAACTCACTGGGAAAACGCGTCGGGGTCGGACTGCAACGTCAGCAGTCTGGAATTTGCTGCAGTCTTGTCAGGCAGGGTCTAGATTGGAGTTTGCTGCAGTCTCATCGGGGGAAGATCTCGCGATGGGCGGGGTCTGGATTTGCACAGGTTTTTGTAGCTTACTCTGGATTTATGGTGGTTTGCTACAGGGATTTGGAAGATCTACTGCAGGTAAGTGTGTGTGTGTGTGTGTGTGTGTGTGTGTGTGTGTGTGTGTGTGTGTGTGTGTGTGTGTGTGTGTGTGTGTGTGTGTGTGTGCGTGTGTAATGTGTGTGCACGTGTGTGTGTGTGTGTGTGTGTGTGTGTGTGTGTGTGTGTGTGTGTGTGTGTGTGTGTCTCCCAGGTGCAATATACTGGTGGTTAGACTCATGGTGGTGTGTATGTGTGTAAATGCCTCAGGTGCAATATACTGGTGGTTAGACTCATGGTGGTGTGGTAGGGAGTACCTCAGGCTTGAACCCTGTACCTTGTATGCCGGTGTTAAAGACATGAATTTCCTACCCACCACCATTTGTAAAGAAATTGCAGATTTTTGCCTCATATTTGATCTGATCTGTTCCTCATAATATCTGTGGTTTGTAAATGTTGCAATGCTTGATATTTGATGGTGCAGTGGTAGCATTGTTGCCTCACAGCTGCAGGCTATCAGGTTTGATTCTTGGCTGGGGTGCCGTCTTTGTGGGGTCTGTATCTTCTCCCTGTGTTTGTGTGGGTTTGCTTTTGTGTCCTCCCATGTTACAAAGACATGTCTGCATTATTTCTTCCTGGGCCTCTGCTGAAAATTGTTTTTTTGTTCCAAGTCAGACTGTCCTGATTAACAAATGTTAAATAAAATTGACAGGCATTTGAATTTCAGACTTCAGGTTTCTGAATGTTTAATTCCTTACATATTTGATGGTGCAGTGGCAGTATTGTTGCCTCACAGCTATAGGTTTTCTGGTTTGATTCTTGGCTGGGGTGTTTTCTGTGTGGAGTCTGCATTTTATCCCTGTGTTTGTGTGGATTTGCTCTGGTGTCCTGCCATTTTACAAAGACATGTGTCTACAGTATTTCTCCCTGGGCCTCTGCTGAAAATTGCTTTTGTTCTATCAGAAGTAAAATTGACAGGCATTTGAATTTCAGACATCATATTCTTCAGAAAATACATAGTAAAACAACTTTTTATTCTAGCAATAAATATATAGTAACACAACCTTTTATTATAGCAATTTTCTAAGTTTATAAGATGATTATTTGAAATTTGTCCTTATTTTGGGGGCTGTATTACTCTATTATTGGCTTTGTCCAGGTTTTCTCTGCTAAGGTTGACAGCTATGGCAAGAACTGAATTCACTGAATATGTTTGAGGGCTGTATTCCCTCATTACTGGGTTTGTCCACATGTTTTGTGCTAAGAGGTTGACAGCTATGGTGAGAACTGAATTCATTAAATGATAGCCATTTAAGTTACAGTCTTCCTCTCTTTCACAAAACAGCTGATTTGGCATAGTGGTATGTTGCTCTGACTGTTTTGCACAGGGACCTTGGCAGTAAAAAGTATGGTGGTAACACAGCATTTTTCTTTCACAAAGCAGGTGATTTGGCATAGTGGTATGTTGTTTTGACACTTTTGCACAGGGACCTTGGCAGTAAAATGTATGGTGGTAACACAGCATTTTATTCTAGCAGCTTTCCAAGATTATACAAGCAATGTTTAATGTGTCCCTGGTTTTTGCTCTTTTGACCCACCCCAATAAATTTGGCTTTTTCCAGATTTCTTGTGCTGCGAAGTTGAGATGCAGTTGAGTATTGAATAGATTTTACAAGGAGCTGAGAGCTGCAGGGGAAGAGAAGTTTAGTGCTGATTATGCTAAGTCAGCTCGCATTGCTAATAGCACAACAGGTTGTGTACTTGCTTTTGATGCAGAAGGTTGTTGGGTCTACTCCCATAAGGGGTGAATGCTGCCGTACTGAAAGTTAAGATACTAACTATGAGCCTGTTATCAGTTTGCCATCCATTTCCTATTGCAATATTACTAGCTTATTTTTAATGTAATTTAGGCAATTTATTCCTCAGGGTCATCAGACACTTTATTTTTCGATAAAACCATGAAATATAAAGGTGATTGCTAGCAGCAACCTCTTCATTACAGATTTATTTAACGTGGAATTATTTAGATGACTTTTTTACTACTTCAGAGATTGTGCATATTTACTGATAATGGTGGACTGTAGAATTGTGCATATTTACTGATAATAGTGGACTGTAGAAGTTTGAGTAGACTTTTATGATGGAAATGTTCTGAATTGGGCAGTTTTGTCATTGGTGCATGCATTTTGTTTCATTGTTTACTGGAAAAATGTTCAAAGCAATAGGAAGGTGTATCAAAGAGCACATGTATGTTTCATATGCAAGGGGCCTATGATTTGAAATATAAAGGTGATTGATAGCAGCAACCTCTTCATTACAGATTTATTTAACGTGGAATTATTTAGATGACTTTTTTACTACTTCAGAGATTGTGCGTATTTACTGATAATGGTGGGCTGTAGAATTGTGCATATTTACTGATAATAGTGGACTGTAGAAGTTTGAGTAGATTTTTATGATGGAAATGTTCAGAATTGGGCAGTTTTGTCATTGGTGCATGCGTTTTCTTTTATTGTTTACTGGACAAATGTTCAAAGCAATAGGAAGATGTATCAAAGAGCACATGTATGTTTCATATGCAAGGAGCCTATGATTTGAAAACAGCCCAGAATTAATCTTTATCTGCTACGGGTAAAATGTATTTTCTTTGAATGTGGGTTTCAATGTTGTTTCAATGAATGTGAGTTTCAATGGCAGAGAAGTTGAATGCCAAGATTGTTTAGATGTCTTAGTGTTTGTGCTGTAAAATGCAAAATAAAACTTTCAAATGAAGTTCAAATCATCATAGAACTAAATCAGTATGCACATTAGTGTTTATGGTTAATGGAGTGAAATAGCCAAGTAATGGATCATTGGATTGGCTGCAGGGGGAGGCTCCATTTGACCATGGTTTTGTGAGGGGGAAGGGCGGCAATCTTAGGTAGCCCCAGCTGAACCATACCTCCCAACTGACCAGATTTTCAAAGAATGAATAGATTTTTTGCTTCTTATTTTTGGTTTGTTCCTCATAAAATTTGTGGTTTTCTGGCAAATAATTTAGGAATTAAGTCACTAAATAATGACACACTGAGTTTCAGACTTCATAACCTTCAGAAAAAAATGCATGCTAAAGTAAGACCTGTTCTATCAACTGTCTCAGTTTATACAAGAGCAATTTTTAGTACTGTTTATATGTTCCCCCAATATATTTGGCCTTGTCCAGATTTATTGCATTAACAGGTTGTGAGGTACATGCAAATAAATTGCTTTATAGAATTAGGCATAGCCAAACCTCTCAACTGTCCCTGATTTTGGCTCAAAATGTTGCTCTTCCCCTAATGATCCCTCCGCAAAATAGCAATTTTGGAAGAAAACATGGAGGGTTTATAATTAAGAAGTAACTGTAATAATCAGTTAGATTACTTTTATTTCAGAAATGCATGTAGATTCTTTTATTTTGTCAGCTGCTCAAGTTAGCAGTACTAATATTAAAGTATCCCTTCTTTGACAGGTTCCCAGCTGTATTGTGTTGCTATTTTATATTTTTATATCACATTTTTGGTCCATTTTTCATAAAATTGCGTTTTTTTGGCAAATTAGTGACAAATCATTAAAGACTGAAGTTAGAAAATAATGACAGACATTTGAGTTTCAGATTTCATACTATTCAGAAAATTCATACTAATGCAAGACCTCTATTATCTTTCTAAGTTTATAAGAGCAATATTTTAAAAATTTTCCTCATTTTTGGGCCTTTGTCCCATTTCTTTGTATGGCTTTGTCCAGATATCTTGCTCTGAGGTTGAGAGGTATGACAAATGTGTCAGGGCCATCACAAGTCAGCCAGAGAGATTTCAAATTGTGACATACTTGTTGCACCCCACTCCCCCATGTAGTGACTCTGGATGTGTCGAAGCAAGGCAAGGAGTAGTTATGCAGTGTAAATGTGCAGAGTATCCCCCCATCCAAGGCAGACACAAGTACTAGAGTGGCTTTTCATCTGTCCTTGATTTTTACAGAATGGTCTGGTTTCTGTCATATGTTTTGTACTGTTAATTTATGCTTATTACTCAAAGTGCCTGTTGCTCTGTGTTTAAGTAGCAATACTTTAATGACCATTAGGTAAACTTGGCTGAGATTGCAAGATGCAAGTAAGCTTTAATAAGCATAATCTTAAAGAATTGCCAACATTGAAAGCCTTTCTGTTGCCATGTAGAGAATACTTAACTAGATAATATATAAGCCTTGGGTATTGAAATGCATATGCCAGTATTTGAAATAAAGGACAGGATTACATTATTTTAAGAGTCTCATTACACTTGGAGACTTCCAGTCATCTCTGCAGGCTTTACCCATAAACAGAATGCCAATCATGTGGTCCATAACCTGTACAGTAATCCTTTTAAGCAATGTATCTTGAGATTATTTCTTGTTTGCTTTTCATTTTTTACTTTGATCATGTTTTCCCCATGAAACAAGTAGATGTCAGGCAGCAGGTCTTTTTTTGGATAAGGTACATTTTACAAGTGGGGGCATCAGAGATTTCTACTTTCAGCATGTTACTTGGTACTTTAATAAAGCTGAATATAAATTATAATTAGAACTGCAGTGCAAGAAGTGGTTTGAGTTGAGTGCTGCTTGTTTTTCTTATACTTGATTTTGACTGGCATTCCATTAATGTATTTAAAAAATAGTAATTTATTTTTTCATGCCTCACAACCTTTTTTGTTTCCATCTAGATATTAAGCTGTCATGCAGCCAATGCATTGAAATATTTTTATTCTTCTACACTTCATTTTGTCTTGATTGGACTCTCATAATGACGGTTTGGCAAACAGGGCAGTATATTTAGTTTTGTGGTTTTGAGCGTAGCTCCTCCCCTTTCTAGTTGGCCACATCCCTTCCCATTGACCCCATACATTCAGCTGTCTCCTGCAGCCCCCCTTTGATTTGAAGCCGCCACTGAATTGTGTCTATAATTATTGGCAGAGTATAAGTATTTTTCCATAGAATAAGAGTGCCCCTTCTCTTAGTCTTAAAACATGAATCAGCCAGAATGGTTTAGCCTTTAAATGAGTATTTTTGTAGGTATTTTTTAATAGATGGGTTTCCTGTAAAAAGATTATCTGGACTTTGATATATTTAAGCAAACCAACTCTTTTGACATTATTGTTCAAACCACTAATATTTAATGATAAACATTTATAAACCATTGACTATAATGTGTATGTTGTTACTTACTGAAAGACTTTTCTTCCGTGTTGACGTGAAATCTACTGAAAACGTACTTATCATAGATGTATAACATGTAAGCACTACTTTCCAAAACCCAAAACTATTTACAAACACATACATGAAACATAAAGTTTCTGGTTTAGTTAAAAACTTAACTAAACCATCCATCCACCACTTTATAAACACCAAAAGACACAAATTATCCATCTCTGCTTAGAATATAATATAAAAACAAAAAAGAAAAGCATTATGAAAGCAACAAAAGAAATTTGAGTCCATGAAATATACATTAGAATGAGTGTCCAGTATAACTGAAGCTACATGAATATGTCACATATAATAATAGCACCTCTGATAAGTACATATGTCAGAAATACACATCAGATCAAAGTATGTATAAACATTAAAAGCTGAAGGTTAAGAAGCTTGTTAATATTTCCAAGCCTTTTCAAGAAACATCAGATATTTTAACTATTTTGTCAGTCATCTATTCAACATTTTTCTTGTAAGGATCAGTTGAATATATATATATATATATATATATATATATATATATATATATATATATATATATCTATGGATCCCCTACACAACACCGGCATTCCAGAATGCCGACACCATATGATCGACATTCAGAATGCCGACATTGTGAGAGGTCCATAGAAAAGGAAAATAAAATTTCCTTTCAACTGTTAGCAGGGGGCCTACACCCCCCGAGTGGGGCTCTGCCCCCCACACCCCCTGTAACTTTAATATACCAACTTCAAGTTCACACTACAGTGCAGGAATGGAAATCTTTCCATTCCGCACTATAGTGCAATGCCGGTTCTGCATTGTCAGCATTCTGAATGCTGACCATATGGTTTCGGCCATATGGTTGTCGGCATTCTGGAATGTCGGCAAACTGAAGGGGACCCATATATATATATATATATATATATATATATATATATATATATATATATATATATATATATATATAAAAAACACTTATTACAAAAAAAGCCTCACAACCTTCTGTTTAGCTACTAAAGGTTTAGTTATGTAACATAAGTCTGATGTTAATATGCATAATGAGTTTTCTAATGCAGGTCCTAGTTCAGTTGATGTCATTTAGTTATTAAAAGTGTCATGGAATCTGTAGAGTATACACATCTATAAAAGAACATAGGTATTTTCAAAGGAGTTAAACACTTTTATCATAACTAATTACTTAGCATTTAAAGTGTCTAAGTGAAGGATAACAATTTCAAGAGAAAATAATTCTAAATACAGCCATTTAATAAGTTCAAAAGGTCAGGTGATGTCATCACTGTTGTTTCGTCAAGCTGCAGCTTTATAAACTTGTTAAAAAGTATCTAAGTAGTCTCATGCACAGCAGAAGTTGTCTCTGGTGAGGAAAAAAGCATTTCCTGCGGGACATCAAATCTTGAAGCTTTTAGAGTTTACAGGAAGCAAAAAAAAAAGCTGCCTTGTCAGTGCATTTCATGAATCTCCACAATGAGAACAGTCACACAGACCACCAGTTTCCTCACAAAACCTCAACATCATGAAAAAAATTAACCTTTTCATATAAAACAGCTATTTAAAAGCTGCCTCAATTCAGAAAACATTTTATAACATCATAATCATTTACCCTCCAATTAAACAGACCAGAAAGAGGGGAACCTAGTATATATATATATATATATATATATATATATATATATATATATATATATATACTTATATTTAGCTATCGATAAAGTACCATTAATGTACTGTATTAATGTTTTTATGTGTCTAAACAAAGAGTCTAAAACATCTAGTTAGAAACACTAATCAGAAACATATGGTTACCCCACCACTGACTCACTAGAAAAAATGCACTTTGGTTTTAAGTCATTTGTAGCTATTTAAAAGGGAGAAGTATGTAAAGTACTTATAGTGGGGAAAAGAGAGAAAAGAAACATTAGCAACAAAAAAGAATAGGAAGAAAGAAGAGAGAGAGGGAAAGAGAAAATGTTATTTAGATACTTAGTACTATATGTAATTAGAAAAAGTAGATACAGAAAAGAAAAGAGAAAGTTAATATTGAATATGATTCACATTACCTTACAGTATAGAGATTTTCCAGAATCAAATATATTATGATTCATAAAACAAAGCATTTAGAATTAGAAGGAATTTATTAATTTGTCCTTTAGTCTCTTAGTTTTGTTTGCTCCTTCTTTCACAGATCATCCATTTTTTGTTGCCTGTCTCTTCAAACTCTGGGATGACCATTCCATTTCTTCTCTGTCCAACAGTATTTTCTTCTTTTGGATAAATTCTACTGCATCTTGTAGGGAATCAAAGATCTTCACTCCTTCTGGTAAGGTGATTTCTATTTTTGCAGGAAAAATAATTTGAGTTTAATATTGGCTTTTTTCAAGAGCTTAATTTGAGGAACACAATCCTTTCTTCTGGATATAACTGTAGAGGTGTAGTCATTGTCAAAACAAATAACTTTTTCACCCATCTTAATAGGGGAATTAGTCCAAGCTGATTTCAGCACTAAGTCCTTATCTTGTGAGGAAGGAAATCTAACTGTTATAGACCTGGGATTAGATGAAGTCAGAGATGAAGCTGGATTTTGCTAGGGACCAATGAGCCCTCTCAGTTCCAAAAGAGAGGGATTCAGGCATGTTTATTGCTGATGAAAACCACTTATTGAGGAATTGAATCATGTTAGCACCCTCTTCTTTCTCAGGAATTCCCTATATCCTTGATCTACTTTCAAGGTCTTCGAGTTTCTCATTCAGCCTGGTGCTTTGTTTCAGAAAAAAATTCATTATGGTGTTCATTTTCTGTCACTCTAGTATCTAGGTCAGTTACTGTTTCCTCCAAGGCAAGAATTTGTTCAGATTGTTTTTTACTATTCCATTTAAAAGTTCCAGTTGTTTACTGCATTCTTGTTTGATAATATCCATTTTGTTTTCACAGTTGTCTATTTTTAGTGACAGTTCTTGGATGTTTGATATTATAAGATGTAGTTCTTTCTTCACTGCAGTCTCCTGGTGTGGGTTCTTTGAGTTGCTCATGTTGAGATCTCCAGTTGAAAACTTGACAAGAATAATTAAAAAATTATCTTGACTATTTATTAATTTTTAGAAAATAATAAAGAGTCTGTTAATCTATCTTTTAGCATACTTTTAGTTAGATTTTTCTAAAAATTAAACTATATTTCCTGTCAGGATATTAAAATCTAAGCTGAGCTATGGATTTCTGCTGCTATCAGACTGGCATCTTGGCCACACCCTTATGTATAGACATGACCATTGATAAAAATCATATTATTGTAGGTTTAGAGCAGTAAGCTTTTTATATCAGAACTGATGAGATGAAACGTAATAAGTTTCAAATCAGGCTTCTTAGGCTGTTGGGTTTATATAATTCTTGGTAACTCAGGTGGGGTCTCCTCTATGGAGTGGAACATAACAGCTCAGGAACAAACCTTGTGGTTATGCTTAAGCTGAGCAGATGTTCTTCGTGTTTCACTATTGCAGTCATTACATTTGGGTTATCTGCTTGCAGGTAGCCCTCAGTCAGCCTGATTAACAAAGTCTTGGGTCCTACGTCGATTGCTGTCCCTTCTTCCATGACGTCAGGTCGTCAGGGGTATAAAACATTGTTTTACTCCCCCCTCTGGTAAACTGTCTCAATGACTTCTTTTAAAATTTCCAAGCACTTATCAACTGACTGCCCCTTTCGGGGGAAAGATTGCTCTTCATGCAAAGAATTGGGAATGCATTACCCAGGACAAATGGGTTTTAAATATAGTGTCCCAGGGATATAGATTTCACTTCCACACATTGCCAACACCAAACGGGTGGCCGGACCTACCCCCAAATCAGTGGGCAGAGGCCCAAAAACAAGTACTTTCTCTCTTAAGCATGGAGGCTATTCAATTGGTACCAGAAGAGGAAAAGGGAGAAGGTTTCTATTCGGGACTTTTCATGGTACCCAGAAAAGACAATTCATGGCATCCTATCCTGGACTTGTCTACTCTAAACACCTTTTTGGAGATTCCAAAATTCAAGATGCTGACTCTTCACCAGTTGCTTCCTATGCTAGGCAAAGACGCCTGGTTGGCAACACTAGATTTAAAAGAAGCATACCTGCACATCCCAATCAGGGAATCTTGCAGAAGATACCTTTCCTTCAAAGCAGGCTACACACACTATCAGTTCTCTGCACTGCCTTTCAGCTTATCTACTGCACCCAGTGTATTCACAAAGTGCTTACCTCCAGTTATTGCATTTTGCAGGCAAAGAAATATTCAAATATACCCATACCTGGATGATTGTCTAATTCAGGCAGAAAACCAGGACATACTTTTAAATCATCTGGCCTTTGCACAAAGGGTTCTAACCTGTCTGGGGTACACCATAAACAAACAGAAATCTCACCTGGTACCCTGTCAACAAATTATATTCCTGGGAGCAAGCTTGAATACAACTTCCCAGATGGCTTACCTCACACCAGAGAAACAAATTCATTTGACAACCTACTTCAAACAAGTGGCCACAAAAACCCTGCTATCTGCAAGACAAATACTGCAAGCCTTGGGGTTCATGGCTTCCTGCATTCTTCTAATTCCATATGCAAGACTGCATATGAGGAAACGACAGTGGTATCTAAAAAGCCTATGGAGTCAACATTCCCATGATCAAGAAGCAATGATTCTTACCTACGCCCAGAGTTCCTTTGGTGGGCAGAGGCCTGCCACCAAAACAAGGGGCTACCTTTCACACAACCCCCTGCCACCCAAACCCTAGCAACAGATACATCATACTATGCATGGAGGGCTCACCTGGCAGGGAAATGCATTCAGGGCAAATGGAACCCAAGTCAAATGCACCTGCATATCAATCAAAAAGAAATGTTAGCTGTACAGAATGCTCTGACAGCCTTCAAGGACCACATTCTTCCAGGACAACTAATGGTAAAGACGGACAACGCCACTGTTATGTGGTACATAAACAAGCAGGGGGGGGGTACACATTCTTATCCCCTCTGCAGACTAGCCATGACATTATGGAACACAGCCTTGAGCTACCAAGTGCACCAACAAGCTCAATTCCTGCAAGGAAAATTAAATACACTGGCAGACGGACTAAGCAGAAACTTCATGGACCCACATGAATGGAAACTGGAACCAAGGATTTTCAACATGTTGACAAGCAAATGGGGGAGCCCAGATGTAGACCTGTTTGCCTCTCCCCAGAACTACCAATTAGACAAATTTTGCACAAGGACTCCCCACAAACAAGCCTGAAAAGTGGATGCTCTGTCCTTCAGCTGGAAAAATCTATCAGTCTATGCCTTCCCCCCTCTGCCTCTGCTCTCCAAATTACTACTAAAAATCAAACAGGACAAACCAAGGATGATTTTGATTGCTCCAGACTGGCCACGCCAACACTGGTACCCCCTCCTGTGCAGTGTGTCATGGTTTTCCCCATGGCACCTGCTTCAGACTCCTTCCTTGTTGTCCCAGCAGGAGAACCAGATTCTGCACCCTCAGCTTCTAACACTGAACCTTGCAGCCTGGCTAATTACCAAATCTCTCCTTTACCATCCCTCAGTAAACCAGTGATGGATATCATTTTAGAGGCAAGGAGGCCTAGTACTAGAAAATCTTATGCTAAAAAATGGAAAAGATTCTGTGCCTGGAACCAGTCTCAAGGGATGAGCACAGCAGCACTCAATTTATCTCAGATTTTACAATACTTAACTGAGATGCTTCACAAGGGCCTGTCTTTTTCCTCCATTAAAATCCATGACTCAGCCATTTCAGCTCATTATAACACAGAACCTCCCCTCTTCTCAAATCCACTACTCAAGCAGTTCCTCAGAGGAGCCAAAAATTTGAGACCACCCAGGAGAGCTCCAACCCCAGCCCTGGACCTTAACTTTGTTTTGGAGAAACTCACTCTACCTCCTTTTGAGCCAGCTGCTACTGCGGACTTAAAATTTCTTTCTTGGAAAACAACTTTCCTTTTAGCAATCACTTCAGCTAGAAGGGTATCTGAGTTACAGGCCCTTATGGCAGTGAAGACTTTCATCATCTTTCATGTGGACAGGGTGTCCCTCAGAACCAATCCATCCTTCATGCCCAAGGTGGTATCCAGTGTGGCTCTTAATCAATCCATTCATTTTCCAACGTTCTTTCCCAATCCACAGAACAAAGGGGAATGAATACTGCATTCCTTAGATGTGCACAGACAACTTAGATTCTACTTGGACAGGACTAAACCTCAAAGGAAATCTGAACAACTGCTGGTGGCATTTGCTGCAGGGGTAGAGGGGAAGGCTATTTCCAAGCAAACCATTTCTAAATGGATAGGCCATTGCATTCATTTCTGCTATAAGCACCATGTAAAACCTATCTCCCAGGGGATCAGACCTCACTCAACCAGGGCTGCATCTACCTCTACAGCCTTTCTCAGAGGCGTACCTACCAGGGACATCCTAGGAGCTGCTACCTGGAGTTCTGTAAATACTTTCACCAAGCATTACCATTTGCCAATTTTCTCTAAATCCAGAGCTGGCTTTGCCACTGCAGTTTTGCAGGGCCTTATAGCTGGTCCTAATGCTATCTACATTCCTCCTCCCATCCTTAGCTTTGGGAATCTACCCAAATATAATGACTGCAACAGTGAAACACAAAGAACATAGTACAGTTGTATACACTTACCATAAATGTAGATGTTCGAGTGTATTCACTGTTGCAGTCCTGGTTACCCTCCCTCCAGCCCCCTGACATTTTTTGCCTATACCTCTTCTCTCCTTTTCAATGCTTAAAAGCTTTTTGGTGTATTTGCTTTTTTGTTTGAGGTATAACCTTGTATATTTATAGATTTAATTGCCTCCCATTAGGGGGGCAACAGACATCTGGGGCAAGAAAATCTGATGTAATGACGTCGGCTGCATGTTTTATACCCCTGACAATGTCATGGAAGAAGAGACAGCAACCGACGTAGGACCCAAGACTTTGTTAATCAGGCCGACTGAGGGCTACTGCAAGCAGATAACTCAAATGTAATGACTGAAACAGTGAATACACTCGAACATCTACATTTATGGTAAGTGTACACAACTGTACTTTTTCTGCCTTCCCACAATCTGTCCATGCTTCCTGCCATCCTACAATCTGTCCATGCTTCCTGCCATCCTACAATCTGTCCATGCTTCCTGCCATCCTACAATCTGTCCATGCTTCCTGCCATCCTACAATCTGTCCATGCTTTCTGCCTTCCCGCAATCTGTCCATGCTTCCTGTCTTCCTGCATTCTGTCCATGCTTCCTGCCATCCTACAATCTGTCCATGCTTCCTGCCATCCTACAATCTGTCCATGCTTCCTGTCTTCCTGCATTCTGTCAATACTTCCTGCCTTCTTGCTTTATGTCCCTGCTTCCTGCCTTCCCACAATCTGTCCATAGTCCCTGCCTAGACCCATTCAAAACACTGCAGACTGTGACAACAGCTACCATTCATTGTCAGCAAAAGTGTTTAATCTGTCAATGGCAGCAGAATAACAGAGTATTTCCAATGATCTCCTTTTGCTGTAAGGAGTAGAGGAAGATACCATTCCCCCTGTCTCAACTTCTCTGCAGCACTTAACCTTCATAACATATCCACACCAGCTCCACATCTAAGGTAGTTGCTGAACTACAGGCAGCATTTCCAAGCCACCTGGCCGTAGGAGAGCAGCACAGCTGTTTAGGTAGTAGGTAAGCATCCAAAATATTCTTGCCTGTTGCTACATATATTGCATTTTGCTCCTGTTGATTATTTGGTAAAGTATTACTTGGTATATATACCCACACACACACACACACACAATATATATATATATATATATATATCAACAGTTTCTGTATTGTAAAGTGAATTTACAACAGCAGTATCTGTCCTGATACCACTCATTTTACAGCTCCTGTTTCTTTGATTGTATTGCACTGACATTTTTTTTTTTTTTTTTTTTTTTTTTTTAAGGCTAGCAACATAGCTCAGATTAGCTAGACATATTCTACATATTTGAATGTATTAATGCAGATTTGTTTCTGCTGAACCTATCACATTGTATGGAAGTCCTGGAGAGGGTAATTGATAAATGGATATGCAGAGCAGTAGAATGCAAAATGGGAGATGAGCAGTTCAAATTCAGATCAGCACAGTTGACCGATGCTTGCAGTGAGACAGATACTTGAGAAGAAGCTAGAGATGAGGAGAGAGTCCCACTTGGAATTCCTACACTTGAAGAAAGCATATGACAAGTTCCCAAGAAAGCTGATCTAGGCAGTATTGCGCTGGTTTGAAGTCCCAGAAACATTGGCAGAATTAGTGCAGGCTATATAGAAGGACCCAATGACTCAAGTACGAACAATGTTCGGCCTCACAGAGAGGTTCCCAGTGGGGGTGGTTGTACACCAGGGTTTAGCTCTGAGCCCACTGCTGTTCATACTGGTGATGGACTACATTAGCAAACAATATTTTCTGAAGTGTAACAGAAATTAAACTGTACCATCTGGTATTATTGACTTCTCTGTAATACTCAATGATTTAACAGTAAAGCATTTCATAGAGCAAAAAACATGAAGTAAAATCAGTGACAGTTGAGACATATTGTTTGAAAATAGTTCCCTTCTACAAACCTCTCAGCTGTTTTCCTCAAGAATTCTGGACATGGCCAAACCTAATGGGGGGGGGGGGGGGGGCAAGAGCCTCAAATCAGGAACAATTTTAAATGTTCCCCTAATTCATTTAAACAAGTTAACAGCTTTTGCATCAATATGCATTGTCTAAACAGTACGAAGAATCACACTCTCATCATCATCATCTTCTTTCGGCTGTTCCCGCCACAGCGGATCACCTGTTTCCATTTCCCCCTGTCCTCTGCATCTTGCTCTGTCACACCAACCGCCTGCATGTCTTCTCTTACCACATCCATAAACCTCATCTTAGGCCTTCCTCTTTTCCTGTTACCTGGTAGCTTCATCCTTCTCACCTCTCTGGCTTTGTCTCCAAACCTTCCAACCTGGGCTGACCCTCTAATATACTTATTCCTAATCCTGTCCACCCTTGTCACATCCAGTGCAAATCTTAACATCTTTAACTCTGCCACATCCAGCTCAGACTCCTGCCTTTTTGTCAATGCCACTGTCTCCAACCCATATAACATAGCTGGTCTCACTACCCTCCTGTAGACCTTCCCTTTCACTCTTACAGGTACTCGTCTGTCACAAATCACTCCTGACACTCTTCTCCACTCACTCCATCCTGCCTGTACTCTCTTCTTCACCTCTCTTCCATACTCACCGTTACTCTGAACTATTGACCCCAAGTATTTAAACTCATCCACCTTCGCCACCTCTACCCCTTGCATCCTCACCATTCTTCTATCCTCCCTCTCATTCACACACATATATTCTGTCTTAGTCCTGCTGACCTTCATTCCTCTTCTCTCTAGAGCATATCTCCATCTCTCCAAGGTCTCCTCCACCTGTTCCCTACTCTCACTACAGATCACAGTGTCATCTGCAAACAGCATAGTCCACGGGGACTCTTGTCTGATCTCGTCTGTCAACCTGTCCATCACCATTGCAAATAAGAAAGGGCTCAGAGCTGATCCTTAATGTAACCCCACCTCTACCTTAAACACATCCATCACTCCCACTGCAGACCTCACCGCTGTCACACTACCCTCGTACATCTCCTGTACAACTCTTACATACTTCTGTTACACGCCTGACTTCCTCATACAATACTACAACTCCTCTCTAGGCACCCTGTCATATGCTTTCTCTAAGTCAACAAAAACACAATGCAACTCCTTCTGACATTCTCTGTACTTCTCCATCAACACTCTCAGAACAAACATTGTATCTGCAGTGCTCTTTCCCAGCATGAAACCATACTGCTGTTCACTAATCATCACGTCCCTTCTTAACCAAGCTTCCACTACTCTTTCCCATAACTTCATGCTGTGACTGATCAATTTAATCCCTCTGTAGTTACTACAGCTCTGCGCATCACCCTTATTCTTAAAAATCGGTACCAAAACACTTTTTCTCCATTCCTCAGGCATCCTCTCACTTTCTAAGATTTCATTAAACAATCTGGTTAAAAACTCCACTGCCATTTCACCTAAACACCTCCATGCTTCCACAGGTATGTCATCTGGGCCAACAGCCTTTCCATTCTTCATTCTCTTCATAGCTATCCTTACTTCCTCCTTGCTAATCCATTGTACTTCATGATTCACTATCCCTACATCATCCAACCTTCTCTCCCTCTCATTCTCTTCATTAATCAACCCCTCAAAGTACTCTTTCCATCTGCTCAACACACTCTCCTTGCTTGTGAGTATGTTTCCCTCATTATCCTTTATCACCTTTACCTGCTGCACATCTTTCCTAGCTCGGTCCCTCTATCTAGCCAATCGGTACAGGTCCTTTTCTCCCTCCTAAGTGTCCAACTTTTCAAACGACTCTTCATATGCCTTATCCTTAGCCTTCACCACCTCTCTCTGCCATTCACCTCATCTCCTTATACTCCTGTCTACTTTCTTCATCTCTCTGACAATCCCACTTCTTCTTTGCCAGCCTCTTTGCCTGTATACTCTTCTGTACTTCCACATTCCACCACCATGTCTCCTTGTCGTCCTTCCTCTGTCCCAATATGATACCAAGCACCTTTCTAACTGTCTCCCTTACTAGCTCTGCTGTAGTTACCCATGTCTGGAATTATTGCCTTTTCTGAAATCCCCGATGATTTACCAGAAAGTCAAGGACAGGGAAAAAAATGAGGCAAAACTAGAGACATTCTGCAAAATTAGGAACACTTGCTAGGTGTGGTTCCTTGCAGTATCATTCTGAGTTCCCTCCATCTATATACAGTTTCATGGCAATTTCTTATCACTTTTAGCAATCAGACTTGATTACCAAAAGTGGCTGTCTGGTTGGGAAACAGAGCTCTGAAGTGTGCCTGATTATGGGAATGTTCCTCATTTTGAAAGATTCCATATTCCAAATGGTACCACTTCAAAAAGGTTTGTCACAATTGTCGTCGTTGTAATTTCTTTTAACAAATAGCCATGGTAAATAATATTGTGTTATATTACTTTATCAAAGCATCCTATTAGTAGGTATGAACAAACTTGTTATTAATTATGATGAGAGCTTCCTAACTGAAGTTAAAGTGTTCCTGTGTTCCACATTATGTTCCTTTGTTTCACACTGTCAGTATTCCACGTTTTTGAATATGTAAGATTGAGTGGCAGTCAGTGGAAGAAGGTACCTGGCAGGCACTGAGGCTAATCATGTTAAAGTGACTATTGCTATGGTTTGCTGGGGTGCGGGGACAGACATTGTTTTGCTTTTTCTGGCAGAAAACCAGGTAGATCTTTAGACACTGGTAACATTACACACTACTCACAGCACAATACACTCATATTTTTTTAATTTAAATATTATAGCAATGGATATGAGGGTGGGATGTCCTATAAGAGCAAAGGGAAATATATTACAGTTTCTATTTTGTTCTCTTCTCAAGGAGACATCAGGAGTATTGAAAATGTGTGCATCACTTTTGGGGTGGCAGGTCATGTTTGAAGCAGATGGCAGTTGCAAGATCAATGGAGGGAGTATTTGTCAATGTGCAATGGGTTCATTATATTTATGTTATTCCTTCACAGTCAAAGGTAGAGTACTATCTCTCTTTGACTTAAAACTAGTGAATCCAACTTTTAGAAGTTTTCAGAAAGCATTTGTTTCATAAAAAAATATATTTTGCATTTTATTCAAGCTGATAAACTTAGTATGAATCAGAATCATGCTACTGGGGTGTTTATATGAAATGAGAACCAAAATAGTACTGTTTTCTGTGGAAAAGTAGTATTTTCTGTAATTATTGCATGTTTTAGCAAAATACAGATATTTTAAAAATTCTGAGAGGCATACCCATATATCTTTCATATTTTTTTGTAAAAGCTATTGGGCTGTGCAAAACAAAATGAAAGTGGGATTATCAAGGAGTCTTTTCTGGAAAATTTCAAAAGAATATCTTGAAATAGTAAAGAGAGATACTCATGAGGTTAGGGTAGAATTCAAGCAAGAATTATCTCTGTAAAGTGAAAGAATGAAACTTTTACAAAACAGCTGAAAACAAATGGCATAACTTTCAGTTCTGTTCAGATTAAAATAAGCAAAAGCTACCAAAAACAAATACATAATGTTGGTATGATTTCAGACCTAAAATGAGTGTTTTCATATGTTTATACATTGAAGCTTTAAAATGGCATTAAAAATGTGTTTTTTAATAAAACTCAAGATGCCTATGCTTCTTTATTTTGTCCAGTAGTGCTTTGTAGATACTTGTGTCAGTAATATTCCTTGAAAGTTTCAAGAGTAAATGTTGAACTGTTTTGGAGATATGGACTTTTAAATCAGATAACTAAAATGGACCAAAACAGGCAATATTCTGTGGACAGACTTGAAAATACTCAGTAGTTTAAGATAATGTGCTGTAAAAAGTCTTACTTGAGCAAAGAGTTGATGTTCATCGTGTTACACTGCTGCAATCATTACACTTGGGTTATCCTGCCATGAGGCGGTTCCCCAGTCGGCCTGAGTTCCAAAATCTTGGTCCGGCATCGGTTGCTGTTGCCTCCACCCTGACGTCAGTGCGGCAGGAGTATAAAAGATGCAGCCAACGCCATTTTCTCCAGTCTTTCTTGCCACGCGGTGCCTGAAGCAAAAGCAGTTCGCAAGTGCCGGTCGGCTGACTCCTGAGATTTTCATTCCGAATCCAGAACCAAAGTCTTCTACAAAGCTAAGTACCCCATTGGGGAAACTTTTTCTTGCCTCAGACCGTTGTCAGTAAAAGTTAATAATTGTATTTCTTGTGGGAAGCAATACCTCATAAGGATTTCCATTCCTATTGTATCCCATGCCTAGGCCCAGACCATGACGTCACTGGTTGTCGGTTTTGTGCTAGGTTTAACAAGCGCACTATTAAACGTTGGTTTGATTTTGCCCGACATTATTTCGGCAGAAAATTCAATTACACCATGCCGTTGGAACTTCCGATGACCCATATACATAAAAAGCGCAAAGATAAGGACAGGCATCCGAGGCCCAAAACTGATGACAAAGCCTCTTCTAGGCCAGTCACCGGTTCTCCTGTTTTCTGCGAGGTGCCTTCGCAGCCCCTGACGACCGCTTCTGAAGAACCACAGGTCACCTTCAACTCCCACGTGGAGATGGCTGGGCCTTCGGACGCACAAGTTTTTCAACCTATCGAGACTAACCCTACAGAGGGATCTGGAGTAGCTGAGCAACCCGCAGTTTCAGAGGGTGTCTTCAGACCTATTCAGTTAAGCATTAAACCCTCTGCTAAGTTTAAGACTCCTTTAAAACAAAGAAACAGCATTCTCCAGGACAGGCCTCTATGCCTAAGAAACAAATGCTCAAAATGGCCAAAGGCCTAATCACTCTGATCAGGGGTTCACATCCCCCTCCTGATAAAAGGCCTGGACAGGATGCAGACTATGATTCATCCAACCAGGTGTCCATTTCCTCAGATTCATCCTCAGACCTAGGATATTCTTTACCCCCTTATGAGGATTCTGATGCTGAGGAATCAATTCCATCACCCTCTTCGCCTGAGGACTACTCTTTCTGGGAAACCTTACATGCCATGAGGGAGCATTTCCATTGGGAAGGCCAGGATTACTCAGAATCCAAGAAAAGGCTCAGAGACTTCCTTTTATTACCTCAGCACAGACCCCTAGCTATTCTTCCAGTGTTAGACATTGTGGATGATGTGTATACTGAATCCAGCTTAAATCCTGATTCCTTACCTCCAGCCCCAGTTAAACCTGACAGATACTACAGAGTCCCTGACTCACACAAATTTCTGTATAAAAGTCCAGTTGCTGACCCTGAAACTATTTCTCAGGGACCCAAAGGAGTTAAGGCCTCATCAGCAAAGAATCCAGTTCCCTCAGACAGAGATGCCAGAGCATTAGACAGATGGGGAAAGAAAGTATATACGTCTGCAACTTTAGAAATGAGAGCCTTAAATTGCCAATTTCATATGTTAAAATATCAGCAATTTCTGATGTCTCAGTTGAAACAAAAAATGCTTCCAGATTCAGATCCTCCTAATATTAAAGAAATACAGGATTTATTGCATGCTGCTGAACAAGTGGGAAAACATACTTTGCAATGTGCTTTTGATTCTTTAGAGGCCTCCTGTAGAGCAGCAGTTACAGGCTCTGTCATTAGAAGGCATGCTTGGTTGAAAGAACATACGTTACCAGATCATGTTAAAGCAAAATTATTGGATGCACCTTTGCAGCAGGATGTGTTACTTGGAGTTAAGACAGAAGAGGTATTAAAGAAAATGGAGGATAAGGCAAAATCTATGCAAATGGTGAATGATTTCTTACAGGTTCAGCCTCCTCGCTTTAGCAGAAATTGGCCAACAAAGAATTGGTCCTTTCCAGTTACAGACAGACCTCAAAGGGGCAGATACAGACATCCAAGAGGTAGAGGTCAACCACAAGGTCCTTACAGGCCTCGACAATGGGGTGCACCAGGCCAGAAAGAAGGGGAAGACAGGCCCCAACCATATAAAAACCAGCCCCAGTGACTTCCCACTACAGCTGCCAAACAGCTCTCTCTTGGCAGCCCCCGTGGGAGGAAAACTGGCACTTTTCTATCACAATTGGCAAATGATCACCAAAGACAAATGGGTTCTCAACATTGTATCTCAAGGTTACAGGTTCCACTTTCACACTCTGCCAAGGTTAAAAGGAATGCCAAATCTGCCACAAAATCAGTGGGCAGAGGCTCAAAAACAAATTACAGCACTCATCGACATGAGAGCTGTTCAAAAGGTACCACCACAGGAACAAGGACAAGGATTTTACTCAAGACTCTTTCTGGTGCCCAGAAAAGACAAAGCCTGGAGGCCCATTCTGGATCTTTCTTCTCTAAACACTTACCTGGATGTTCCGAAATTCAAAATGTTGACACTACAGCAACTTCTTCCCATGCTGGGCAAGAAAGCTTGGCTCGTGACCTTGGACCTCAAGGAGGCATACCTGCATATCCCTATCAGATAAAATTGCAGAAGATACCTCGGATTCATAGCTGGTTCAATGCACTATCAATTCTCTGCACTGCCCTTTGGCTTATCTACTGCACCCAGGGTCTTCACAAAGTGCTTAGCACCAGTAATTGCATTTTGCAGACAGAAAGGAATTCAAATTCGAATTCAAATGTATCCGTACCTGGACGACTGCCTGATTCAAGCAGAGAGCAAGGACATTCTTCTAAAGCATCTGGCGTTTGTAAAAATGTATTAAGTTACCTGGGGTACACAGTAAACGAAAAGAAATCAAAACCAGTGCCCTCACAAGAGATAATATTCCTGGGTGCCAGCTTGAACACAACAGCCCAGATGGCTTATCTCATGCCAGACAAGCAAGGACAATTGACTCAATACTTTCAATCGATGTCAACAAAAACCCAACTCCCTGCAAGAAAAAATCTGCAGGCCTTGGGTTACATGGCATCTTGCATACTACTAATTCCAGATGCCAGACTGCATATGAGGAAACTGCAATGGTACATAAGAGTGTATGATCTCAACACTGTCAAAGTTTGGAAACAGTTATACCACAAATTCCTTGCCTTCAACAGGAGTTTCAGTGGTGGGCTCAAGCTTGTCACCTCAACAAGGGACAGCCTTTTACTCAACCCACAGCCAGGCAAACACTGACAACAGATGCATCGGATTATGCCTGGGGAGCACACATGGCAGGAAAATGTATTCAGGGCAAGTAGCCCGCAGAACAAAGGCATCTTTACATCAATCAAAAAGCGATGCTAGCTGTACAAAATGCCCTTATAGCTTTCAAGGACCTGCTGCATCCAGGACAACTACTACTAAAGACAGACAACACCACAGTTATGTGGTACATAAACAAGCAAGGGGGCACTCACTCCTACCCCCTCTGCAGACAAGCCATGACTTGTGGAACACAGCTCTAAACTATCAAGTTCATCTGCAAGCACAATTCCTGCCAGGAGAGAAAAACACACTGGCAGATGACTTAAGAAGAAACATCATGGATCCCCACGAATGGGAATTGAATCCACAAATATTCAGAATGATAACACAGAAATGGTGGAGCCCAGACATAGATCTGTTTGCATCCTCAATGAACTACCAGCTACAGAAATTCTGCACAAGGAGTTACCATTCAGAAGCATGGAAAGTGGATGCACTCTCCTTCCGCTGGAAAAACCTACAAGTATACGCTTTCCCACCACTACCTCTCCTTCCAAAGGTACTCATAAAAGCCAAACAAGAAGAGACAAAGATGATCCTGATTGCACCAGATTGGCCATGACAACACTGGTACCCTATCTTAAAGAATTTAGCACAAGGACCACCCTGGATTTTGCCTCAAATCCCACATCTGCTGACTCAGCACAACAATCAGATACTCCACAGCCAGCTAAAGACCTTAAACCTAGCTGCATGGAAGATTCCTTAGTAAAGCAAGCAATGCCTCTCTCCAAAGCTGTTATGGATGTCATTCTGGAGGCCAGAAGGCCTAGTACCAGGAAAGCCTATTGGGATAAATGGAAGAGATTCTGTGCCTGGAACCAGGCTCACAGCCTTGACCACGTTGTCCTAAACATTCCTCAGATACTACAGTATTTAACTAAGATGCTGGACAAAGGCCTCTCCTTTTCATCAATCAAGATCCACGCCTCTGCCATCTCTGCTCATTACAGCATGGATCCACCAATTTTCTTTAATCCTTTGCTAAAACAGTACCTCAGAGAGGCTAAAAACATAAGACCGCCCCGTAGAGCACCTACTCCAACTTGGGACCTCAACTTTGTTTTGAAAAAATTTACTTTACCTCCTTTTGAGCCAGCTAGCACAGCAGAATTAAAATATATCTCTTGGAAAACTGCTCTGCTCATGGCAATAACATCAGCACGAAGAGTTTCAGAATTACAGGCACTAATGGCAGTGGAACCTTTCCACCAGGACAGGGTGTCTTTAAGAACTAACCCTACATTTATGCCAAAGGTGGTATCAAGTGTGGCTCTAAACCAAACTATTCACTTGCCAACTTTTTATCCAAAACCACAGAATAAAGGGGAGACACTACTGCGATCTTTGGACATTCATAGGCAGTTACGCTTCTACTTGGACAAAACCAAAGCTTTCAGAAAATCTGAGCAATTATTGGTAGGATATGCTGCGGGAGCACAGGGAAAAGCCATTTCTAAACAGGCTATTTCAAAATGGATAGGACATTGTATACGTTTTTGCTATATACACCATGGGAAACCTGTACCTAGCAGCATTAGATCTCACTCCACTATGGCAACAGCCACTTAACTGCCTACCTCAGAGGAGTACCTACCAAGGATATTTTGGAAGCAGCAACATGGAGTTCTGTGCATACCTTCACCAAGCATTACCATCTGCCTCTTTACTCTAAATCCAGAGCTGGCTTTTCCGCTGCAGTGCTTCAGGGCCTAAGAGCCACCCCTAATGCCTTATAGAACCAGCCTCCCTACCTCAGCTTTGGGATTCTACCCAAGTGTAATGACTGCAGCAGTGTAACACGATGAACATAGTACAGTTTTGTACCTACCATAAATGTAGATGTTCGAGTGTATACACTGCTGCAGTCCAGGTTATCCTCCCTCCTTCCCCTCTTACTTGCTAGTACTTACCCATGTCTTCTACCCTTTATTATCTATGGGGAGTATTTGCTGGTAACTGAAAGTTGTTGTTTGCTTTTCTTATGTATATTTTATTAGCAATATAAATTGCCTACCTATTTGGGGGCACCTGATATCTGGGGCAAGAAAAACTGAAGCAAATGGTGTCAGCTGCATCTTTTATACCCCTGCCGCACTGACGTCAGGGAGGAGGTGACAGCAACCGACGCCGGACCAAGACTTTGGAACTCAGGCCGACTGAGGAACTGCCTGATGGCAGGATAACCCAAGTGTAATGACTGCAACAGTGTCTACACTCAAACATCTACATTTATGGTAGGTACAAAACTGTACTTTTCTGTACTACCCTGGTAGGATTCCCAACCCCAGGTGGACCTGAAAAAAAATGCAAAAAACAGTTTGGCTGTCTTAAAAATAAGTACGTATAAAAATCACTTTTTTGTACATTATTACACCTAAAAGTGTGGTGATGCAAGGTCTGCAGTGCAGGTGCTTTAACTTCTGCCTCAGATATGTTAAAAACAAATAAAAATCAGAGTCAGAGACTGGGTACCTGTACGGTGTTAATTTTTAATGAATACAACTGTATTCATTAAATATTAGCATTGTCTTAGTGTCCAGTATTTGAATTTATTTATTTTTTTTGTGGTGAACATTTGCTTTGTGATGTAAAGTGATCAAGTTCCAAAAATAGTAATAGAAAAAAAAGTTAAGAGAATGACATACCTATTTCCCCTTTAAGTAGTATGAGAAATGGGAATGTGTTATCAGTAATTGCTAACTATCTCTCACTATAATTACATTTTAGTGCACATTTTCAGGGTGCTCTGGTTTCCTCCCGCATTCCAGACATGCCCTAAATGGATTGGACACTCTAAATTGGCCGTAGGTGTGAGTGTGTATAAGTTAGTGTGTGGTATGGGAGAACAGCTACAACAAGGGGTGGGAACCTTGGCTTTAAATGATTGTCACCCTAGTCACATGTGTAAAAATGTGAAAAAGTGGTTGTGGATGAATGTATGTGCATCTACAGTGGTTGCCTTGTGAATTTATGACTGCTTAAAGGCTCTGTTGTTCAAATAATTTGCTGTCTTGTGACATGCTGTTATAAGAATTCCAAGTAAGTAGCTGATTTATATCTTGTAAGTAACTTAAAGTGTCAGAGGCTCTTTTTAGGTAAATAAAAAACCTGCACCAGTTTGTTTACCTTTTTCTGTTGGTGGAGCTAAGGGAAGGATGTATTCTGAGCATCAGTGGCCTGGTTATGAGCAGCAGAGCTTTAGAAAATAAGGATGAACTTATCTGCATGTATATACAAATGGCGTTCCTCAATTTATAAATCAAGGAAAGCCAGATGTATGGTTCTGAAAGATTTGCTTGGACTATTTGACTAACTAAACCTTGTCACCACAATAAACAGAACATGCCAGAGGGATAGATTCCTGTCCCAGAGACTTTCCATACTCTGGAATAAACTACCTATCTATATCAACAAAGCTCCTCATTAGCACTCTTCAAGAAAAATCTTGATGATTGGATGGGAAATAAGAAATTCACTCCGGGGATCACCTCTGTGGCTCTGCTCAACAGTGGCACAGGAAAATTATTTTCTTGGGTGGCAAAAGCCAGGGTACCTTTTTGGCTGGGCTTGTATAGGCCCCAGGGCAGATAGCCTGGTACCTACCTATAAACCTATGAACCTATACCTGCAATTACTGGCTAAGTAAACACACCAGACTTATCCAGCGGGCCACAACTGAAATGAACAGACTGGAAACAGCACAGACTGCTGTGTTTCCTTTGCCAATGGAGCTAAACCTTACATTGGACAATCTATGAGTGATTACTGGCTAAGTACATTTACCAGTTGCTTAGGGCATGACATATTATTCTAAAAAAGCTACTCTAATATTTCATTTGTTACAGGACTATACATATATTTTTTCTGCACCTTCCGTACATTTTTGTCTTCATGAACCCCACCAGTTGTCAATAAAAGGAACATGGAGCCACCATTGCTGTTAAACATACCCCCTCTCTCTCAGTTCATACCTATTTTCTTATTTTCAGGGCTTTTTTGACAGACCGAGGTTTAATCATGGAAAAAAATGGTTATCTTGCTAATCAAACTTGTTGAAAATGTAAACCAATCCATAATGCAAATAAATGCATATGGTAAACAAGATCCATTGAAAGATTACCACCAATAGAAATGAAGTAAATGCCACTCTGGTGGCCTAGAGGGATACAGTCCTGTCTCCACTCCAGCCATTCGGGTTCAGTTAGTGGCTTGGGTAACTGACCGAACAATCGGAAGAAATGGACGATTATCTGGGTCTTTCCTGTGGTAATCCCTGATGGAGGCTAAGGATATCATGATAAGGGGGCATGATCCAAAGAGGGAAATAAGGTGATGGATATTGCTGAGCGGCAGCGGAGGTGGATTAGTACATCTCACATCCCCACTGCACACCTCACCTGTGGAAATCATGAAAATTGATGGGATGGGGAGTAATGGGGGTTTAGGTTCCACACTGGCCCCAGCTATGTCTGAAAAGTCTGGAGGAAAGAGAAGCTGGTATACCTGGTAATGGAATTGGGGCACTGGATAGGAGGGTGTTGGATGGTATAAAAAAGCAGTCCAAAAAATAGGAGGGAAGTAATATGAAGACTTTTAAAAGCAGACAGGAACAGAGTACACTGTATGTTTCTTGCAATTTAATTTCTTTGAAGATATAGATTAAAAAGCAATCAGATGAGAATAAACAAAGTGATAATATGATGCAAATTTGGGGCAGAGAAGGGCATATGAATCATGATAATTTATTGATTAGTAAACTGACAACAAGAGCAGGATACCTTTAAAGATATTCGTCTTTAATTGATCTGCCATAAGTTATGACTGAGGATTCTAAATTACGTTGTGCACCTTCAAATCATATGCTTTAATAACTGCTTACATCCTGAATTTTTATTAGTTTGAGATGCTAACATCAGTCATTCCTTAAAGATTTTTGCAAGGAGTGATGAGGGATAGAGATCTGTAACTCAAATAAATTAACAAAAATAACTGCATATTGTGCTAGTTTAACAATTTCTTTAAACAAAACTCCTTAAGGACCACAACCACATGACTCACACTTATTGAGTTAATGAAAATAGGCATTTTTATATGTAAAAGGTAATCCAGCTCCCACTTCAAGAAAAAGGGCAGAGGTTCCCAGTCATAGAATATAGAAAATATTTTATACCAAAGAACTCCCCTTTTAGTTGTTTATTGAGTTAGATACCATAGGGAGTTCAAGAATGCACAAGACAAACTGTCCTTTGCTGTAGCAATGTTTTTCTTTCAGCTTTTAGGGGTTAGGGGTCGCCACAGCGGAACTGCAGTCCTCTAATGATTGGCAGTAGATTTTTTTACGGGTGCCGTGGTGCCAGCTCGACACCCATCCTTCAACAAAGGCACGCCCATTCTATGCATGTCTTTCGAATGCCACTCGACTGTGGGAAGGACATGCAGACTCCACACAGAAGGCGCTCCAGCCGAGAATCAAACGGGAGAACCTCTTGCTGTGAGGCAACAATGCTACCGCTGCACCACCACGGCTTTAAGGAATTAAAATTGGTCATTGCCTGGCTGTTTTGGATAAGTTATTTCTTCACCTACTAAAATGCAAGAACACTAATCATAAATTTATTGTCATAAAGTATGATTCTGTTCAGTGTTTGTCTTTATATCATGCACTGGATGTGATATCTGTTTTTTTTTTCCATTTTTGTTGTCTGTTTAGTAATAACCCAGAATAATAAGTTTCAGTTACATCAATTTGCATTATGTAGAACAGGCACTTAGTAATTGGTACTGAGATGAAAAAAAGCATCTTATAGCCTTTCTGAGCTTGCTATGTCATAGCATCTGATAAGAATTCATTTTCTGGTTAATTCTTATCAGAAAGTGTTGTTAAAAGGCAAAGAAGTCAGTAAGGCTATTAACAGCAGTGTCAGAAGAACCCACTGATCTAAACATTGTTTTGTCAGTATAGCATTAAACGGTTGTGCTACAGTTTCTAGTAATTTGCAGTAATCATGTAACGTCAATATAAGGGATTTCGACTACAAAGTAGTAGTATTTTGGAAACCCAGAATAACATAGTAAACTTGTGGCCCTTGACTGACAACAAAGTTTATGCTTATTTTTTAGAAGGTAACCTTCCTAGCTTGCAGAATTTGTGGCAGTTTTTCCTGTCACTGACAGATCATGGCTAAGTATTCAGAGGAAAGACAGCTACTTACACTTGCTTATGAGGTAGGGGACTCCATCTGTTTGCTTTACTAAATCTGTTCTGATGCAGCTTAATCATAAGCATGCAAAGAAAGTAACCATGAAATGCATTACACATAGCATGCATGCATGCATACATACATACATACATACATACATATACAGCATTGCCTGGGGGAGTAGCACTCGAGCTGTTTTACTTTTCTGGTAAGTCATGTCTCCAGTTGTGCCTGTACTATTTACTGAATACTAGTCTCACTAAAAAAACATAAGCATGAAAAAAAGGATGTGGGTGTTGGGGGAAGGACCACGTACTGCCTATTTGGTGAAACTATTAGAGTTTTGTTTAACACACAGTTATTTTAGGTTTAATAGTCAGTATTATTTACAGAAAGAAGGCACAGCAATGGGGGTTTCTTTTGCCCACAGCTATGCAATTATTTTCATGCCTTTTTTTGAGAATAGGTTTATTTACTCTACTGATTTTTTTATTGAGAAGATTATTTTGTTTAAACGTTATATAGATGATTTAATTTTTGTGTGTAGGGGTGAACCTGTGGAATTTGCGGGGTTCATGGAACAACTGAACCATAATGAATTTGGATTGGAATTCACCTTTAAGGTGAATAAAATGGATATTCAATTTTTGGATGTGGAAGTTATATGTTGGGGAAAATCAGACGGTTGAACATAGGCCCCATACTAAATCTACTTCTGTTAATAATTTTCTACAGGCAAGTAGTATGCATCCATCTCATTTGATGGAGACATTGCCTTTGGGAGAATTTAAAAGGATTTTTTAATAACACTTCTGACAGTAGGTTGGTAGGTGGAAAGTTTAGGAAGGTGGGACAGAATTTATTGGAAAGAGGTTGTTCTTTGAATAGCTTGAGAAAAGCAGAGGATGAAGTGTTGGGTATGGGTAGTATTAGAAGATCTGGTTTTCCTAGGAGACATAATTTGAGCCACAATTTGATGGAGGTAAGACATGGAAAGGAGATATTTTTTGTTACTAAATTTTCTCCTTTCTCCCATATTTTGAGGAGGCTGGTTAATGATTTATGGCCAATTGTTTGTTGTGATGAGCAGTTGAAGCAATGATTTCCAGCTGAAGTTATGTTTTCTTTTACAAGATATTTGAATTTGAAAGAATTATTAAATTGTAAGAGGGTAATGAGGAACACAGCAGTTGTGGGGTCCTTCCCATGTGGTCGATGTAAGGTGTGTTCCAGGATTGTGAATATTTCAGGCAGAAAAATTAATGGAAAATTGTTTTGTTCTTTACAGAAATTTTCTTGCCCTACTTGTGGGGTGGCTTATATTGTGGGATGTGGTTGCACTTCTATGAAATGATATATAGGTCAAACTAAACGTATGGTTAAGGTTAGGATTCTTGAGCATTTGGGTCACATCAGGAATAAGAACTTGGATAGTCCTGTTGCGGAACATTTTGTTAGGGTTCATGGGGGTTCTGATGCTAGCTTTTTCTTCAGTATTTTGGCTAGACCTTTTCTTGCTAGAGGTGGAGATTTTATGGCTAGTCTTTTTAGGATGGAAATAATATTTATTTTGAATTATAATACTTTAAAACCTAGGAATATGAATTTATAAGTCAGTTTGAATGCTTAAAGTGTGATTTATTACAATAAGAAATAAGTAATTGTGTAATAGTTGCTATAATACTGAGTGTTTCTTATGGGTGGGAAAATGCTGATTTATTTGGTAATTAGTTTTAATTGATTTAAGTGGGGGTATCTGATTGGAACAGCTTGGTAATAAAATAGAGCATGTTGGTGGCTTGTATCATTCCTTGAAGGGTATTTGCTGAGGTACTAGAAGCACCAGTAAATGGATTTTGCTGTTAGTTACTGCCTCCTTGGTGTGTTTTGTTAGTAGTCTCACTAGTCTGAGGTTTTCTGTAATGACAGCAGCAGGCTGTCACTTTCCTGATGAGTATTTACTGCTCTCATGCATCGTAGCTGCACTAGTCTGTTCTGCATATGGGATCCCACTGCATCACCGTGGCTGGGCCTGACCTGCAGTCACTTTTTTGTAGTCTGGAAATTGCTATAAATGTCTGAAGGCTATTGTAAGCATTTTGCTAAAAACTTCTCTCATATTGTTGTTTAGATGGTGTTTTGCCATTGAATTTTACTTGGCATGCTTAAGTTGGCCAGTTATATTTGATATGAGTCTCTTGCTGCCACAATATTGTAAGCATGTTACTCATCAGTTGGAATTTGTAAAAACTTCAAAAACTTAGGCTGTTTTCTGTGATGGCTGTACTTATCCCACAATTTCCCTGTGTTTGGCTGTCCCATTAATCCCCATAAATGCAGTTAATCTCTTTTGAAGTTACACCACACTCCAAGGAAATTACCATTTTCTAGGATAAGTAACACTGGCACTCTCACCTTCCTATTCGGCTAGTCTCCTACAGCCTTGTCAATATGCACAGAGATGAGCAGCCACATTCGATGCACTCTCAAAAAAAATTCTTGACATTCATATCTCAAACACATAAGTTGGTCATGATCGTAGGCTTGATCATAATCCTTTATAAATGAATAGCAGGATCAACAATATAAAATAATAAAAGCAAATAAAAATAAAATATTATTATTATAACATATTAAAGAGGGCTGTAGCTAATAGTGAAAATGCTACTGATCTTTAAGGAAAACTGCAACATGTACAGCAAATTGCCTTCCCCATGATGTTATGTAACTTTGGAGTTTTGAAATAGCTACAGAAACTAATGGATAAGTAAGGAAAACAAATTTAAAAAAATGCTTCATGGCTTCATGCCTACTGAGACAGGGCTAACCACTTATCTGTGTAAACCTTGGCTCTAGATTATTATCACATTTCAAGTGACACCCTGACCCCATGTGGAAAATAGGAAAAAAGGGTTGTGGATGGATGGATGCTTCATGCGTGCCTCTCAACTGTCCAGATTTTTACATCATGTTTTTGGTCTTTTCCTCTTAAAATTCATGGTTTCTGGCAAAATATTTAGATTGAAGTCACTAAATAATGACATACATTTGATCGTTCAGAAAAAGGAATGATTTATATACTAGCAACTTTCTAAGTTTATGAGTAATATTTAAAATCTGTCCCTATTTTTGGTCTTTGTCCAAATTTCTTCTGTTGAGAGGTTCAGAGATGTGGCTTCATGCCTGTCAGACGATATGAAAAAAATCTGAGTATGGCTAGATTAGTTATTTTCCTGCTATGAGGGAGGTAAGCATTTGCTCCAAACTGACTGCATTCATAGGTCTTCACTTGTCAGACTCTGTGCATATCTGTCAACTTCCTCAAATCCCAATTCAGTGGGATAAAAAGTAAATAAATCTATGATCATATCCATATTCTGATTCAAAGAAGACTCCAGAACACAGAAAATAAGGAAATAAAGGCAAACGTGAACAATAAATGGGATATAATATTAAAAAATACAACAGAAATATGGGGCTCAAACTTAGAAAAAAAGAAAACCTGAAAGCTGAAAGCTTATAATTACAAAGGCAAAATTCGAAAACTTAAATAACCTTGTGTTGATCAAGATTTATACAGCAATAGATGAGTACACGTGAATTTAAACTGAAACATGAAAGACTGATATTGTTTATTCAAGAGAATGGATTATTTTCAAAATGATTCACAAAGTATGTAAAAAGTGAGATACAGAATTATGGCAATTTTGCACTGCAGAAATGGAAAGAGTAGTGGATCTGTAGCTAGCTATGATTTTTTTTTCAGATTTTATTTTCACTGCCTTCAATGAAGTGAAGCATCTTTCACACTTAGGCAGCTCCCAGTCTTAAAAAGTCTATCTTTATTAGAAACCTCTGAGGTCTCTCTAATTGCTGTAGTACACTACATACTGAATGGGGCATTCTACTCAATTATGGGCCAGATAAGTGCTGAGTATAGGGGGCTTATAACTTCTTTTGCTGTTGAGGTAATACCTTTACTAATCAAGTGAGCTATGTGGAAAGCTTTCCTTAAAAAAGTAGACACTTGGTCATCGAAGTTAAGGTTGCAGTCAACCTGTGATCCCAGGTCCCTTACCAGTTCATCTGTACTTAGGGTATTGTTGTTGATTTGATAGTGTGAAGGGACATTGTTTGTGCTGAAGGGAACAATGATGTATTTCTTTGCATTCATTTTGAGACCGTGTCTAATACACAAGTGGTGGGTCTGTGTGAGACCCTCCTGAAGTATACTGACATCATTTGGGGATTCAATTATTGCACCTAGTTTGCAGTCATCTGCAAACTTGGTCACCCACAACCCTTTAGTTTTGACTTGAATGTCTGAGACGTATATACCAAACAGTAGGGGGCCCAACACTGACCCCTGTGGGACCCCACTCGTGACAGGTCTGCTGGTTGATGTGGAGTCACCCACATTGATAGTGTGTATCTGGTTTGTGAGCCAATTGACAACCCATCTTACAATGAAGGGCTTTACATTAAGTTTGCTAAGTTTATCTGTAATGCCATGTGGGATTGTGTTGAAAGCATTTGCCAAGTCAAGGTATGCTGTGTGCATAGATTTACTGTCAACAATGGCCTTGGTCATAACTTTCAAAGAAATCCACCAGGTTTAACAGGCAGAATCTGCCTTTCATGAAGCCAACCTGAGTAGAATCCAGGGTTTGGAGGTCACCTATGTCTTTATTTATGAGGTCCATAATGATACGTTCCGTGACCTCAAAGATGAGGCTGGTCAGGCTTATGGGTCTGTAATTCTCTGGGTCTGTTGCTAGGCCACCTTTGTGGAGGGGAATAACTGCAGCTTTTCTCCATTTTGCAGGAACAAACCCTGTAGCTTCTCAAAACATTGAATTATACTATTCCACCTGTTTGTGAGTGCATCCATTAGCCTTGATCAATGTTCTGAAATTTCTGCTCCTTGTGTAAATAAACAGTTGCGTGTGTGTGTGTGTGTGTGTGTGTGTGTGTGTGTGTGTGTGTGTGTGTGTGTGTGTGTGTGTGTGTGTGTGTGTGTGTGTGTGTGTGTGTGTGTGTGTGTGTGTGTGTGTGTGTGTAAATGTGTATCTCTACACATTCTCTCCCGCTTCGTGTAGGTGTCTAAACTATTACATACATATACTTCAGAATTGCTCCTCTCTTCCTATGCCCTGTTACCTTCTCATTTACTCCCCTCCTTCCACCCTGTTGCCCCATTCATTTACTTGATTATAGCATTTGTTTTCAAAACTATGTACATACTGTATTTTTGTAACAATTGTTTCCACAGCCAGTGCTAGGCTAGAATATGGTCACTTACCTTAGAAAATAAACTTAAATAAAGAAATGTATGCAGTAAAAAAATTTCAAATGTTCAAAATATCAACAGATTTTTAGAGGTGCAACAAATATCAAATGCAGAGAATGTCAGCTGTTCATGTGGGCAAATGCTTGAGTGTCAACAGTTGTGCTGAATATAAGCATATGTGAAGGTAGTAGAGTTTGTTTTTGCTTAGCTTAGATTTCAATAGAAAAAGGTTAGAAATACACAGGATATTAAGTGATACTTTCAGGTAGAAAAATCACTTGTGGTGGTGAGTGTGGGCCTGCACTGATTCCATTCTTTAGGATTTCTCACTTCTTTGTGTTTGTGGTACTATCAACTTGGTATATGTATGTTCAAGGGATGTCGGGGGTGCAGGGAAGAAAACATTTTTTTGTCTGTTAGTAGGTGGGGGTACTCATGTAATGGCTGTGTTCAGTGTTACGTGTGCTGTATGGGCAGTGTCTGCCCATTTGGGAATTTGTGTGTATGACAGATTTACAATTTTCTTTTCACATTTGCTGATGTAATCCTATAATATATTTATGTGCATGTGTGCATGTATATGTATGGATGCATATATATATATATATATATATATATATATATATATATATATACAGAGAGAGAGAAAGCGATGTTTATATACATATATATATATATATATATATATATATATATATATATATATATATATTTATATATATATATATATATATATATATATATATATATATATATATATATATATAGATGTAGATATATGGATCTATTATAGGTCGCTGAACATGCACAATGTTGACATCTGTAATGTTGATGTAAAAAGGTTGAAACATGGAAAGTTGACACATACTGCTCATCCTCTGAGGATTTCACCAAAACAGTCTAAACCATCCTATGGTAATTATAAATATTAACTTTGAGATTGCATAATCCCTGGGAAAAGTGAATATTCCCCTTCCAAGTGACTGCCAATTTTGTGCGTGTCGACTATACAGTATCAATCAAACAGGTATCGACATTCTACATGTTTGACAATATATAATCTATCAGTATAAACAAATATATGTATACACACACACACACACACACACACACACACACACACACACACACACACACACACACACACACACACACACACATATACACGTCTACTTAACATTTATCCAGATCCAAAACCAGTGTTTGT
>NC_056750.1:399148504-399233504 GCF_019279795.1 Protopterus annectens | reverse complement strand
CAATTTTCAAGAGAAAAGGTAAAAAAAAAATGTCATTAAGTATTTGCAAAATATCTTATTTCATACAGTGGTAAATCTAAAACAGAGGTGAAGGAGATTTGCATAGGTATCATTTACGAGTTATAGCAGAGAATACAGGGGACAGGAAGAGATTAGGTGTCAAGTAAGAAAAGAGAGCTAGAAGAATAAGTGGTGTAAGAGGAGTGAAAGGGGGTGGGAAGAAAGGGAGGAAAAGGTAAAGGTAGCAAGTAATGAATTGTTATTTGTCTTTTGGCTTTTTCCCGGTTAGGGTTTGCCACAGCGGAACTCCAGTCCACTAATGATTGGCAGTAGATTTTTATGAAATGCCAAGGTGCCAGCTCGAAGCCCAACCTTCAACGAAGGCACACCCATTTACACATGCATGTCTTTCGAACGCTACCCAACTGCAGGGAGGACATGGAGACTCCACACAGAAGGCACTCCCAAGCCAAGCCTAGAATCGAACGGGAGAACCTCTTGCTGTGAGGTAACAATGCTACCACCGTACCACCACGGAATCAAGTAATGAATAAAATGTTTAAATAAGTTCATCAATATTAAAATTGCTATCATAACTCAAAGATGTAAAAAATCATATCACAATAAGTGCCAAACACGTCATGTTTCCTATACTTACACTTTTTAAAAAACGTTCATAATTTGGCTGCCTACAGTAAATATAGAGTGCACACATACTTTTTTGCCTGTAATGAAATGGTACTCATTTCTTATGGAGATAATGTGGAGTGTCTTTTTAAGTGGGTGTAATCCTCCTTTTTGAGAAAGTTATATAACTGATGGCAATGAAAGAAACAGTTCTGAGAAAGTCCATTAGCTTGTAGGATGAAAGTGCTTTCCTGCTGTCTTTGAATGTTTTATTCTTGTCATTTTTTTACTTGTACCTTGTAATAAATTTGGTGGTGTTTTTGTTTAACTTTGGACTGAATATTTTTTATTTATCAGCAACATTTGAGCTAGACGGTACTGGGTGTCCCTTTTTGTGCAGATTTTCTTGTTCAGTTTACAGAGAAATTAAAGGCAATTTAGTAAAATACAAACAGGAATCGCAATTTGAAGTGAGAGAAAAGCAGGCTTATGATATATTTGGAGGGAAAGTCAGGTGAGAGAAAATGGCAGAAGTAAGAAAGTGAGTGAAGAAGGGAGAGCAAGGATATATAAGGAATGAATAGGTATTTGTTCACAATTAGGGATACAGTCTATCCTGGTGTTGAGCAAAAATAGAGCCATCTTTTGGCTAAGTATGGTTTTGAAGGATGGGCTGGAGGGTATTGACCTAATGGATAGATATAAGGGGTTCCAGGCCTTAGCAACATGGTATGGATACAGACAATGCCCAGCAGATCTAATGGGTTTGTGGACAGACAGGAGTTTTTGGTCACTGGATCATAATGACCAACTCGGAACATAGTTGTGTTTTATGTTATTTAGTGCTCAACAAGCTGTTTATATGTTAGTTGATAGGGTAGTTCTAACCAAGTTAGGCTTTTTAGTTATAGCATTGTTCAAGTTTTGATTTTGTGATGCCTGAAGATGGGAGCACCATAAAGTGTGGAGAGGAGTTAAGTAGTGGCAAGTATAGTTTTAGCTGCATTGGTGAGAAAGTTCTTGAATCTGTAAAGCATTCCTAGTTTTTCATGAGTTTTTCTTATGCAATTTTGTATATACAGGTCAAATTCAAAATTATTATCCACTGTCATCCCTAATAATTTGCCATCAAGAGAGAGGACTTTAAATTTTGTTTTGTAATTTGGAGAGGGATTTGGGGGAAAATAGTAGTTTTTTTTTTTGGGGGGGGGGGGATTGAGCATGATTTTTGAGTTACAAACCCATCTTTCAGTTGCTGTTACAGCTTTATGAGTATTTTTTTTTTGGTGGTGTATCATGTTGTCAGATGTGCAAGTGAGTGTGAAGTCATCTCTGTACTGTAGTAGGGAGGCCTGTTGTGTGGATGGTGTTGGTGAGAATGTTAAACAAGAGGGGACCAAGCATAGAGCCCTGTGGTACACCAGTGGTCACTGTGAGGTATGGAATGAGGGTAGAGTGTCATTTTTGACTGATAGCTATTGGGTAGGTAGCTTTTGAACCATAGAAGGGTAGGCTGAGAGAGACCTCATGAGGACATTCCAAGTAGAAGTTTGTTGTGGCAAACTGTGTTGAAGGCTTTAGACATGTCTAGAAATAAGAAGACCTGTTTGTTGTTATCTGTAGCTTTATTTACAGTATCTATTAGACATGTCTAGAAATAAGGAGACTAGTTATCTGTTATCTGTAGCTTTATTGACAGTATCTATTAGACATGTCTAGAAATAAGACTAGTTATCTGTTATCTGTAGCTTTATTGACAGTATCTATTATTCATGTCTAGAAATAAGGAGAAGACCTGTTTGCTGTTATCTGTAGCTTTATTTACAGTATCTATTAGACATGTCTAGAAATAAGGAGACTAGTTATCTGTTATCTGTAGCTTTATTGACAGTATCTAGTAGACATGTCTAGAAATAAGACTAGTTATCTGTTATCTGTAGCTTTATTGACAGTATCTATTATTCATGTCTAGAAATAAGGAGAAGACCTGTTTGCTGTTATCTGTAGCTTTATTTACAGTATCTATTAGACATGTCTAGAAATAAGGAGACTAGTTATCTGTAGCTTTATTGACAGTATCTAGTAGACATGTCTAGAAATAAGACTAGTTATCTGTTATCTGTAGCTTTATTGACAGTATCTATTATTCATGTCTAGAAATAAGGAGAAGACTAGTTATCTGTTATCTGTAGCTTTATTGACAGTATCTAGTAGACATGTCTAGAAATAAGAAGGCTAGTTATCTGTTATCTGTAGCTTTATTGACAGTATATATGTTGTTGTTGTTTGTCTTTTCGGCTTCTCCCGGTAAGGGGTCGCCACAGTGGAACTCAGTCCGCTAATGATTGGCAGTAGAGTTTTTTTATGGTGCCGAGTTGCCAGCCCAATGCCCAGCCTTCAGTGAAGGCATGCCCATTCACGCATGTCTTTTGGAGGCCACTCGACTGCGGGGAGGGCATGCAGACTCCACACAGAAGGCACTCCCTGCACACTAGCTGAGAATCGAATGGGAGGAACCTCTTGCTGTGAGGCAACAATGTAACTGCTGTACCACCGCATCTTCATTGACATAGGTTAGAAATGCATTGTTAGTACCATGGGAAGGACATGTTCTATGTGGTTTGGGGGGAATAGGAGTTCTTCCTGCAGGGGATAGTTTAGCAATTTTTTTGACTACATTATGAAGTATTTTGGAGAGCAGGAATAAGATTTCTATAGATCTAAAGTTAGTAATGTCTGTTGAATTTCCTCCTCTGTGCAGAGGGATACTGTGTGACTTTTTGGGAATGTGGGATTGCTGGATTGACCTGTTTATAAGGATTGAGACACAGTAGGCAATGCTATCTGCTGCTATTTTAAGGTATTCACTTGGGAGGTCATTAGCTGAAGTAGCGCATGATTTGAGCTTGTTTAAGAGTAGTTTTATATAGGATGTGGGCACAAGTTTGAAGGTGAAAGTGGATGTGCTGATATGTGGCTGGTGGGCAGGGTTAGGATTAGATGCTGGGGAATCCTTGGTTAGAGATGCTATGCTATCTATGAAGTAAAAGCTGAACTGTATTGCAGCTTCAAGTGATGAATAATTGGCAGAGCGGTCAAGGTTGAATTTATGGCTGGGATGCAGGATCTCTTTAATGGCTGCCCAGAATTTTTAGGGTTCTGTTTAGTATTATTTTGAAAGTTATAGTGTAGTTTTTTTTGTCTCCATTAATTTGCTTTTTAGTACAATTGCAAAGCACTCTGAAGTTGTCAACATATTTTGGAGTTTTATATTTTTGCCATTCTTTGCATGTTTTTCTGTTTCCTGCATTAGCATTCTACTGTTTTTGGATAGCCAATTGCACTGTTCGTTTTTAGTCTCTTTCTTCTAGGAGGTTTAAGTCTATTTAAGATATTCAGGAAAGTTGTACTGAGCTCATTTACAGCATCATCTAAGGGGAGGATTTTTGGGAAGTGCCTGTTAATAGATGATAGGTTAGTAATGAACATTTCTGGGTTAAACTTGGAAAGGTTGCATGTTGTTTTATATACATGCTGTTTAAGTGGATGTGTGAGATACGTGGTTTAATTTCTCCAAGTCTTTTGGGTTTCTAATACCATGATGGGGATGTACCCCTTCTGAAATCAAGGTATGATCAAAATATGTGAAATTAGTATCATTTCAATTTTTGGTGTTAGCCAAAAGTTCTCTTTGCAACACCCAGAATGTGCCCAGAACTGACTCTTTCTGCAATTCATATGGAGTTACATGCATCAGTAACATATCTAAATATGACTGTAAATTCCTTTTTATAAGACCCATTGCTCCTACTACTATTGTATCTCCAATCCAAATAAAATAAGCATCTCTGGCACAATTCCTGACACCATTAGCAACCACCTCCCAGCTTTCATTCATCGCTCAACTAGCTCTTCCCCACACCAGCATCAATACATTTTCACTCGCAACCTCAGTAGCTTCAACCCCACAACTTTCTCAAACATTTTCAAACAAATGAACTGGTAAATTCTAAGCACCATTCCTCTTGACAATGCCATAGACTACTTCAACTCTGTCTTCCTAGACACTCTAAACTCCCTAACCTATCCAAAGAAACAAAACAAATTATGCATCAAAGGGACAAACTATGGAAGCTTTACCAAAACAATAATCTGCCAAATACCTTGCTCCAATACAGACAGCTGTATAACCTTGCAAATCAGCTAATCACCAAGGACAAAATGTCCTACTATATCAAGCTCCAGTCCAATAACAATAAAAACCCCAAGCACTTCTGGAAGTCAATAAACTTACTCCTCAATCCAGGCTCCAAGAATAATCCCTGTCCTGACCCAAGTAAATCTGACCTTGAACTAGGCTCTGAATTTAACTCATTTTTAATAGAAACTATTTCTGACCTGACCAAGACTTTTCCCAACAATAACCCACCAGCCCCTCACGCTTCCCCTTCTAACTCCCCTAATAACCCTCCCCTTATGTTCAAGCTCAAACTGGTCTCCACTAACTTTTTAAAAAGACTTCCCTCTAAATTTAAACCTTGCTCTAATGCTCCCGACAATATTCCCTCCTCCTTCCTAAAATGTGCTGCTGATGGTATAGTTCTCCCAATCAGCATCATTATTAACAGATCTATAAAGGAATCATACGTCCCCAAACTCTGGAGCTCAGCTTATATTCTTCCTCTTCATAAAGGAGGCAAAAACACCAGCATCTCAAACTTCCACCCTATTGCTCTGCTCTCACCAATCTCCAAAATCCTAGAAGAGTGCATCCACCTCCAACTTAAGCTTTTCCTGACCCAAAACAATCTTTTC
This sequence comes from Protopterus annectens, assembly GCF_019279795.1. Taxonomy (NCBI): domain Eukaryota; kingdom Metazoa; phylum Chordata; order Ceratodontiformes; family Protopteridae; genus Protopterus; species Protopterus annectens. The sequence continues at coordinate 399,228,062 of NC_056750.1, read as the reverse complement.
ACACCTACCCAACATGGCTTCCAGGCCATAGCACTATAAACGCTCTACTCTCTTTCCTAAAAACTGTCAATCAAGCCTGAGATTCAGGACACTTTGTTTCTAATGTTTTGCTCGATCTGTCTAAAGCATTCAATACTGTTTCCCACAAACACCTTCTCTATCATCTCTCAAACCTTAATCTCTTGCATAATGCTTTATCCTGGTTCTCCAGCTACCTATCAAACAGATCTCAGGCAGTAAAATGGAAGAATTCCACCTCTTCCTTCTTACCTACCCCAACTAGCATACCACAGGGATCCATCCTTGGGCCAATGCTATTTCACATCGGCATCAATAACTTTCACTCTACTATTCCTGATGCCAAAATCATTCAATACGCAGACAATTCAATCTTAGTCTGCTCTGCCTCAAACCTCTCTGAATTGCTGACTAAAACCCAAACTGCTTTTTCAGCAACTGAAAACTGGATGTGCCAAAACCACCTCTCTCTCAATGCAAATAAATAAAAAATTCTACCATTTCCTCCCACAAAGACCCACTCCTACACAAAAATGCTTTCAAAGTCCTTGGTCAAACCAGTTCACCTATAGAAGTGGTTCCTTCCAATAAACCACTTGGCGTTAGTATTGACGAACAGCTCAAGTTTGATATCCATATTCAACAAAATATTAAGAAAACCCACCAAAAGCTAGGTACGCTGTACAGGAACAATCGCTTTCTCTCCAACTCTACTAGACATACTCAGGTCACTACCTATCTACTTCCCTCCTTATTATACGGATCCCCTCTCCTAACCAACCTGCCCCCCTCTATCACCTCCAAACTAGAAAACTGCTACAATAAAATCTCTAAATTTGCCACTAAATCCAGAAGTTCCACCCATCATTGCCTTACCCTACTATCCCTGAATTGGCTTGAACTCCCAAACTACCTAGACTACCTCCAACTCACCACTGCACACAGACTTGTATTTCACCCAACAAAATGTCCATCTTTAACAAATATCCTTCCCCCTTACACCCCCAACAGAACTCTTAGATCTGAACATCAAAACGTAATTGCTATCCCCAAACCTAAACGTCCTGCTGGCCAACTTCTCCACCCTTTCTCACTAGGCAAGAAATGGAATTCCCTTCCTTCCACTCTTAAGAGCCATACCAAACTCAGAAAACTTCAAAACCCAGCTTTTCAAACACCTGTCCACTAAATGGAAATGTACCTGCCTTCACCCTACCTAATCATTCTAAGTATACACCCCAAGGGGTTCTCATCAGGTTCCTAAGCTCTCTATAACTCCCATAGCTATTTTCCTGTGAGTGTATCTAAGCTCTCTACAACTCTTATAGCTACCTTCACACGACTCAACTTTGTAAATAGCATCTTACTTTAAATGTGTGCAAGTAAAGTGTATCTACATTTACTTAAATGTATGTATGTAAACTGTTTCCATACCTAATACATAAGAGTGATAGCTCAAATTAAACTGTATAACCCTTAAGATCACGCACAATGAATTTTGTTGACTATGCGTGATGTTGAATGGTCTTATTTGTAACTGTTCTATATAATGCATCTTTTATACTTTTCTATATTTTGCATCTAAACTGTATAATGTGTCTTGGAGCTTTTCTCCCCGGGCCACCACTGAAGATGGGTCATTTGGGCCTTCCCTGGTAATCAAACTGGAAATAAAATAAAATAAATATCGGAACTGTCTGGGTTTCCTACTTTGACATTGCCTTTGTTTCTGCCTGCGAATCCTGATATTTTAAGACAGTGTGTCTCTCTCTGTATGTAATACACTGTAATCACTGGGTGTAGCAATTTCAATAGTCAATGCTACTTTTGTCTTCTCTCCATGGACAATTATATCTATTTTTCTCGTATCTATTTTTTGAACTGCGGGTAATGGTCGATTCCATTTGAGTAAGCTTATGCAGTTTTTGTAATGTTTTGTGGCTCATGTTTCCAATGCTTCTCATCTACTTCAATATTGTAATGTTTGCACAATCCCCAATGTAAGACTCTTGCCATATTATTATGCCTTTCAGCATACACGCCTTCTGCCATTAGTATATTACACCCAGCAACAAGATGTGCAAATGTTTCCAATTCTGTTTTACAAAACTGAAATTTATCTGTTTCTCTGACATCTTTGTTGGACTTTGTAAACCAACGTGTACATAGTCTACTATCCTGGTCACCAATATTAACCTTTTGCCTTTTGGTTTTAAATTCACCTCTCCTTAACCATTCCTGCATTAAATCCTAATCAACATGAGGTTGTTCCAGGAGATGTCCTTCAAGAATGCAACTGCAGTCATAACATATGGGTTGTCCTGCCTCAGGCAGCCCTCGGTCGGCCGGATTCCAAAGTCTGGGTCCGACGTCGGCTGATGTCGCATTTCTCTCCGACGTCAGAGCGGCTGGAGTATATAAGCATCAGCCAACTCCATTTTCTTCAGTCTTTCTTGCCGCGCGGTGCCCGAAGCAGAAGCAGTTCGCAAGTGCCGGTCGGTCAGCTCCTGTATTCTTCAAATCCGAAGTCATCAAAAAAGCTAAGTACCCCGTTGGGGACCTTTTCTTGCCTCAGCCAATGTCAGAAATTACTGAAAAAGTTAACAATTGTCTGTCTTGTGGTAAACAAATACCTCGTAAGGATTTCCACTCTTACTGTCTTCCTTGCCTTGGCCCAGACCACGACGTCTCGGCCTGTGTCGCCTGTGCTCGCTTCAATAAGCGCACTCTCAGGCGCCGGGCGGAGTTCGCTGAAGACTTTTTCGGCTATAAATTTGCTTATACAATGCCGTCGGAACTTCCGACATCGCAGACTCCTAAGAAATGAAAAGACCAGGACCGACATCCTCGGCCCGCGTCTTCCACCGACTCCACGCCAAAACCTACCGCGAGTGCTCCGGTTCCCCCTGAGACGGTTATTTCACCGCTCCGAACCGAAGACACCGCATTACCGATACCTCCGATACCGGAGGCCACACCAACGCCAGTTGTAGATTTTCCTCCGGATACTGAAACCGAGGAAATGCCCGAGACCATTGCTGTAGATAAGGTCACTCCTGCATGTGGAGCTGCTAGGCCTCCTATGGCCATGTCTATTAAGGCCTACACACGTGCTAAGGCAGCCAGCAAGACCAAGCACCTTACTGCTAAAGCCTTACTTCAGCCTACTCCTGAAACACAAATCATGACTATGGCCGCAGACTTAATTTCCATGATTAGAGGTTCACAGGCCCATCCTGAGAGAGGATCCCAGCCTCCTTCTGATAAGAGGCCCGGGTTGAACCCTCTGACCCTATCCCTTCAGATGAAGATTCTGAGGACTCTGTTCACTCCGATGGCCAGGAAGAGCTCTTCCAGACCTATGAGGACTCGGATGCAGAGGATTCCATCCCCTCGGCCTCCCCTCCTGAGGATATTTCTTTTGGGGAAGTTCTGCATACCATGAGGGAACATTTTAAGTGGCAAGGCCAGGAATATTCTGATTCCAGAAAGCGCCTTCGAACCTTCCTTAAAAAGCCCCAACACAGGCCCCTGGCTTTACCTCCTGTGCTTGATGTTTTGGATGACCTATACTCTGACTCCAGTGTTACCCCGGATACTCTTCCTCCTGCCCCAGCCAAGCCAGACAGATATTATAGGGTCCCAGAAACGCATTCTCATTTCTTTAGGACCCACGCTGTTGATTTAGAAACTATTTCTCAGGGACCTAAAGGGGTTTCAGCATCCACCTCCAAAAATCCTTTGCCTTCCAACAGGGAAGCTAGGTCATTAGAGATGGGAAAAAGGTCTACACCTCCACTACTTTATCTATGAGAGCTCTGAATTGCCTCTTTCATATGTTTCAATATCAGGATTACCTGGTAGATGATTTACAGAAAACATTGGCCTCTCCTGAACCTTTAGACAGGAAGTCTTTGCAGGAAGCTGTACATAATTCTCAGCAAGTCAGCAATCACTTTCTGCAGTGTGGATATGATGCATTGGAAGCTTCATGTAGGGCAGCTATGACAGGGGCGGTCATTCGAGACATGCATGGTTAAAAGAACAACCTCTACCAGATCATGTTAAGGCAAAACTCCTTGATGCACCCTTGGAAAAGAACAAGCTTTTTGGTGCTAATGCTAAAGATGTGTTAAAGTCCATCGAGGAAAAAGCAAAATCAGTTCAGACGGTCAAAGATTTCCTCCAGGTTCAGCCACCCAGATTCAGCAGGAATTGGCCTTCTAAAAACTGGTCCTTTCCTAATCCTGAAAGATTTCAAAGGGGTAAAAACAGGCGTGGCCGAGGAAGAGGACAATACAGAGGTTCTTACAGGGGACGACAATTTCAACCAACAAACCAAAGAAGTGACACAGGGGTCTCCCCTGCCCCACAGGGACAATCTCAATGACTTTCCTCTACTTCCGCTGACCAAGGAGCAAATAGAAGCACCCTTGGGCGGAAAATTATCTCTGTTTTCAGACAATTGGCACAGATTGACAAAGGACAAATGGATTTTGGACATTATAGACCAAGGTTACAGGTTCCACTTTCATACCTTACCAAGAAAACAAGGCATGCCAAACCTACCAGAAAACCAGAGGGCAGAGGCTATCAAGCAAATTTCTCTGCTTGCTCAGATCAAAGCAATAGAAAGAGTTCCACAACAAGAACAAGGCCAGGGTTTTACTCAAGACTGTTCCTTGTTCCAAGAAAAGAAACTCAATGGAGACCAATACTGGATTTGTCCGCATTAAACACTTTTCTCATAGTACCAAAGTTCAAAATGCTGACTCTACAGCAACTCCTTCCCATGCTGGGCAAGGGGTCTTGGCTGATTACTCTGGACCTCAAGGAGGCATACCTGCATGTCCCTATCAGACACAGCTGCAGAAGATACCTCAGATTTCTTGCAGGGCCAGAGCATTATCAATTCTCAGCATTGCCATTTGGCTTATCTACTGCACCCAGAGTATTCACAAAATGCCTGGCTTCAGTAATTGCTCATTGCAGGCTCGAGGGGATCCAAATTTACCCGTACCTGGACGACTGCCTCATACAAGCGGACGACAAATTGATTTTGACAAAACACCTGAACTATGTCATACAATTGCTACAGGCTCTGGGATACACAGTCAACTTCCAAAAGTCAAGACTTCAGCCATCCCAGCAAATAACCTTCTTAGGAGCCAATCTAGACACAGCCTCTCAAATGGCTTACCTGACAGAAGACAAGCAAGAGAAGTTAACTCATTATTTTCAAAGGTTTGGCAAAACTCACCCAGATGACTGCAAGGAGATTCCTACAGGCCCTGGGTTACATGGCATCCTGCATTCTCCTGATTCCATTAGCAAGACTACACATGAGAAAGCTTCAATGGTACCTAAAAAGCCTATGGTCTCAGCACAGCAACAACCTAGAGACAACCATACCGCTCATTCCATGCCTACAAAAGGAATTCCTATGGTGAGCCTCAGTAAGCCAGGCAAACACAGGTATGTCATTCAAAAAACCTCAGATAACACAGACCATGACCACAGATGCCTCAGACCTTGGATGGGGGGCGCACATGGAGGGCAGATGTATACAAGGACAATGGTCTCCAAAGGAAACACATCTGCATATAAACCAAAAGGAAATGCTGGCAGTAATGCATGCCATCGAGGCCTTGGCCATCTACTGATACGGACAGACAACACCACTGTGATGTGGTACATAAACAAGCAAGGGGGCATCCATTCTTACCCCCTTTGCAGACTGACAATGAATCTTTGGGAAAAATCACTGAGCCTAAACATACAGTTGCAATCCCAGTTTGTTCCAGGCAAAGACAATGTGCTGGCGGACAGCCTAAGCAGGAATTTCATAGATCCACACGAGTGGAGGTTACATCTGAAAATCTTCACACAACTCACCTCGACATGGGGCAGGCCAGAAGTAGACCTATTTGCCTCCCACCTCAACCATCATCTACAAAAATTCTGTTCAAGGACATATCACCCACAAGCTTGGAAAATAGATGCTCTTTCATTCAACTGGAACTTCCTAAAAATCTATGCATTCCCACCTCTGCCACTGATGACCACAGTATTACTAAAGATCAAAGCAGAGAGGCCCAAGGGGATCCTAATAGCTCCAGACTGGCCAAGACAACACTGGTATCCACTACTACGGAGCATATGTCACAACAAAAAGTGGGCCCTTCCCCAATGGTCCCTACTTTTGACTCAACACAACTTCAAAACAGTGCATCCAAACCTTCAGACACTGCAGCTAACAGCCTGGGAGATCCCATGAATAACCTCAGTCTATCTCCCTCCAAGGAAGTTCAGCGGATATTAACAGAAGCTCGAAGACCATCCACCAGAAAGGTTTACTTAGCAAAATGGAAGAGATTCAGCATTTGGAATACCAGCAAGGGACATGATGCATCATTATTGAACATCCCACTCATCCTGGAATATTTGGCAGATATGCTACAGAATGGACTCTCATATTCTTCCATAAAGATACATGCTTCAGCTATTTCAGCTAGATATAACACTGATCCGCCTGTGTTTTCACATCCTTTAAGGCAATTCCTCAGGGGAATCAAAAACATTAAGCCACCAAGAAAGGCTCCAGTACCAGCTTGGGACCTCAACTTTGTCCTAGAAAAACTGACTCTACCCCCCTTTGAGCCAGCAGCTTCAGTGGACTTACAATTTCTCTCATGGAAGACAGCTTTCCTGTTGGCAATTACCTCAGCAAAAAGGGTTTCGGAACTACAGGCCCTAATGGCAATACCACCGTTCATAATCTTTCACAGAGACAGGGTCTCCTTAAGAACCAACCCTACTTTTATGCCAAAGGTGGTATCTAGGGTTTCTTTAAATCAAGCTATTCACCTGCCTACTTTCTTCCCCAATCCTGAGAGCAAAGGGGAAAGACTGTTGCATACCTTGGACATTCACAGACAACTTTGCTACTACCTGGACAGAACCAAGACCAGTAGGAAGTCTGATCAGCTTTTTGTAGCTTACGCCCCTGGAGTATAAGGAAAAGCAATTTCCAAACAGACTATTTCAAAATGGATTGGACATTGCATCAGATTTTGTTATTCCTTCCATGGGAAGAATGTTCCAGCTAATGTCAGACCACACTCCACTAGAGCTACAGCTACCTCTACAGCATTCTTAAGAGGGGTGCCTACAAAAGACATTCTAGAAGCTGCTACATGGAGCTCCGTGCATACATTCTCCAAACACTACAATCTCCCTTTATACTCCAGATCCAGAGCAGGCTTTGCTTCGGCAGTCCTGCAGGGTTTGATTGCCACACCATCTCTTTCCTAGAGCATTCCTCCTCCCCCAGCTAAGCTATGGTATTCAACCCATATGTTATGACTGCAGTTGCATTCTTGAAGGACATAGTACAGTTTTGTACCTACCATAAATGTAGATGTCCGATAGATATGCAACTGCAGTCGGGTTTTCCCTCCCTCCATACCCCTCTATGCCTTGGGTCCACTCCTATCCCTGTTTCTCTCAGCTGGGGATATCTGTTATGGTGTATCTGTTTATTGCTTACTTATTTGTCTGGAATCCTGTTTTTGTCTTCCAATTTGATTACTGCCTTCCTTGGAGGGCACCTGGCATCTGGGGCAAGAAACACTGAAGAAAATGGTGTCGGCTGATGCTTATATACTCCAGCCACTCTGACGTCGGAGAGAAATGCGACATCAGCTGACGTCGGACCCAGACTTTGGAATCCGGCTGACCGAGGGCTGCCTGAGGCAGGACAACCCATATGTTATGACTGCAGTTGCATATCTATCGGACATCTACATTTATGGTAGGTACAAAACTGTACTTTTTCTGTACTTGCAACTATATATATGCATTTTCCACATTTCTTACCTTCTCATCTTATCCTTCACCGTATGTTCTTTCTTTTGTATTTGGTGCATTCAGTTGCTGCCTGATTTTTATCTACTTCTGGTTTGATTTTAACCCACTTAACACCAATATACTTCTGCTACACTTAGCAAGGAAGTCGTCTTAGATTTGTTCTCCTCATGTTTTAAAACTTTCACTATGTTTAGATCTGGAGAGGTCAGCATATATGTATGCAGTCCTATGATTGCAGATCTATACATGCAATCAATTTTGAGGAGGCTTATACCTACTTTAGAATGGGAATATATAATCTTGGTATACACTGATTTTTATAAATCATTTGATAAGCATGCAGCATTTTTTATGTTCTCCTGTCCAACTAATCCAGTATCTTTTGGGGTCAGTTAATCGCTCCAAAACTGTAAGTTAGAACAAGAAGAGCAAATTGATTTATAGCTTGGACTTTATTCCTAGATGTCAGGACTGTTTTCAGTGCTTATTTTAGTCTTCTAAAATATTTCTAAGTTTTATTTGCATTTGCGCATGTTTTATTGTTGATATTTCATACACTCCCTCCTGCTCAGGTTCCTTTATATCACATTCCTGTCTCTGACTGATATTTTCTTGGTGCTGCAACTTTCCTGCTTTAAATGTTGCTTTTGCACATTTATCAAGACCAAATGACATTCTTATGTTATCTAAGAAAACTTTGACCACTTACAGTTGTGCTTTCAGTTCCTCATCTGATGAACTGTACAGTTTTAAATCATCCACAAAAAGAAGATGAGACGTCTTTACATCTTGTTGTTTTCTGGAAGCCAAATTGTAACCGTGACATAATCCATTATGTAAACAACTGTGGGTTAAGAGCTAAACAAAAGAGCAGCAGTGACAGTCATCCTGGAATATCCCCCTTTGAATTTTTATCCCTGGGATAATAATTTGTCCTTTATCATGGCTTAGCTGAAAAGTGATTTGCCAGTGTTTCATAGTCACTGCAATGTAATCAATGAATGTAGGGTGCATCTTATACATTTTTAAGCACTTTTTTATCCATGAATGTGGGATGCTGCCAAATGCTTTTTCGTAGTCTATCCATGCCATACTTAGATTCTTCCCCTTTTTACAATTTTCTGTTATGACTTCATTTAGCAACAAACTTAAAATGTGATCTGTGTTTATATTTGTTCGTACTATTTGTTTACTTAAAACTTTTTTTTTTTTTGGGAGCTTTTCTCCTCGGGTCTATGCTAAAAAAAGGCTTCTAAGAACCCAGACAGACTAACCCGGTTAATATTTAGTTTAGCCAATACCTGTTTTTGTTGTCACGACCAGTTACTACTGATATTTTTTTAACTTTATTTTGTATTTTCTAAGACTGGAGCTTATTCTCCTCAGCCCCTTGTCTGAACTTTGTTTGTCATTTACTTAGACTAGTCCATGAAAACCATATATGTAATTGTATTTTACCTGAGTACATTATGTTATTTGTTTGTTTTATTTAGTTACTTCCTAATCTGTAGTGTCTTAGTCTGATAGTGGAGCTTTTCTCCTCGGGCCTCTGCTGAAAATGGACATGTATCCAGCCAGACTAGCCCGGTTAACAAATGTAAAATAAAATAAATAAAATAAAAATAAATAAAAATAAAATCATCCTTTGCTCCATATGACTTTCTTTTGCTACCTTTTCGTTCTATTGATTGAGTTTTCTTCTAAATGACTATAAACTCTGTCGGCATCACTTCCAGCGTATAGTTTATACATCGTCAGAAGGGAAGTTATTGGTCTATAGTTTTTAGGATATCTCTTCACTATTAAGGAGGAGTACCATTTTTCATGTTGTTAACCAGGTTGGTGTCTGTTCCAGGGTATGCATATAAATAACTCTTACTCATGGTTAAATTCTCATGTAAATATCTCAATACTTTTAACCAGAAGTTAGGTACTGCATCTGGGTGTGGAGTTTTCCATTTCGGAGCTTTTGTTAATTTTGTTTCAATTTCTCTGGCTGTTACTTCATCCCATTTCACATCCTCTACATACACGGTGGTACGGCGGTAGCGTTGTTACCTCACAGCAAGAGGTTCTCCCGTTCAATTCTTGGCTTGGCTTGGGAGTGCCTTCTGTGTGGAGTCTGCATGTCCTCCCCATGGTTGGGTAGCATTCGAAAGACGTGTGTGCGTAAATGGGCGTACCTTTGTTGAAGGGTGGGCATCGAGCTGTCACCTTGGCATTTCATAAAAATCTACTGCCAATCATTAGTGGACCGGAGTTCCACTGTGGCGACCCCTTACTGGGAAAAAGCCGAAAGACAAACATCAACATTCTTTCTTTTACTTCTTCTATCCATTCTGCATCTTTGTTCCACAGGATCTTCATAGATATTTTTCCAGAATGTGTATGTTTCTTCTTTTTTGGTGGTGTTTCTATTCATTTTGCCTTGCTTCCCAATTTTCTATAAAACTTTTTTGGATGGTCAATATGTTGTTTATTTTGTACTTTTCCTATATATTTATTTTCATATCTTCTAAGTTTTTCTCCCTGTGTTATCTTCATTATTTGCAAAGGTGTACAATAGATCCTGGTCTGTTCTGATACTGCATGTTACTTTTATCACATCTGTCTTTCTGAGCATTTTTGTTTTTCTGTTCCCTCTTCTGTACTCTTCTAACAGCGACACTTCTTATCTTAATTGCTTTATGGTTTCCTCTTTTCATTACTTCTATGATATCATTGAATTTCTCCCCTTCCTTTCCCTTGCTGCCCTGTATTTTTGTGGTAAGACTTTATATATTATTAACTGCACAGTAAGATATCCTACTTCTGTTATATTGCATACATTTCTAAGAAGTCTTGATTAATGTGTTCATTTATTTTATCAAAGTTCTAACATTTGGGTCTTATTGACCTTTTGTAATCTATTTCTTTCATTGATATTAGTATTTCTATCCATCTCTATTAAATCAAGCAGCCTTCCCTAAGATAATTTTCTTCTAAACTAACAGCACATTCTTTGTTCTCAGTTTCCTGTGGGTATTCTGCAGAAAGTTCCGGAACATTTTCTTGTGGCATATGCTTTTCATCTTCATCCTGTGTCATACTTTGCATTTCCATGTGGGAACTTACTGGCCTATCACCCCACAACACTGAGACTGCTTTAGAGTTGCCACAGTTTCATGTTCCTTCCCATGCTGGCAACTCCAGCTGAAACTTTGTACTGGTTTCCTGCTGAAGGTTCCAAAGTATCTTCATATGGCAACTGATCAGATGCTCCCCCTCCACTGTTTCATCTTAATTTGGAGGCTCATTGTTCTATCATGCTGTGATGTTATCAGAGTTGGATTTTCTACATTACACCCTTCACTTTGCAGGTAATCCATAACTTCAGTTTCTATTTCTTTAACTTCTCCATTAAATTCTCTTTTCTACTTCCCCCTTTGATTTCTTATTTTGTGTATTGTAATATTTTTCCAGATCTGGATACCTTTGCCTGTATTTCTCTTCAAATATCTTTGGTGCTGCTTTTTGTATTTATTAGTTTTGCTTTTTCCTTTGCATAAATATTGCACCATATTAAATCCCCTTTTCTTTCCAATGTCCATATTTCTTCTCCAGACATCTCCCAGTCCTCCTGTTTCTCCATACCTGGGGGACTTATTGTTCCATCTTGCTGTGACATAACCTGTGTTAGACTTTCTATACTAAATCCTTCGCTTTACAGGTGTTCCATAACTTCAGCTTCTATTATTGTAACTTCTGCTTTACTAATCCTTTCTATGTTCCCCCTTTGTGATCTTATTTTTTGTATTGTGAAATTTCCCATGTCTAGGTGCCTTTGCTTGTATTTCTCCTTGAATATCTTTGTAGCTGCTTATTTTACATTGATTAATTTAGCTTTCTCCTTTGCATGAATATTGCACCATGTCAGATCTCTCTTTCTTTCAGATGTCTATGTTTCTTTTTATAGCTTTCAAAAATCTCTTGATTTTATTCTTTATAGTTTTGTACTTCCTCTTTTGCTTCTTTTTCCAAACGGCTCAAGGTTTCTTGGTATATATAATGCTTTCATGAATCTGTTTTATAAATGAACACAAATCTGGGCTTCTTGTATAATAGTATAACAATACATAATTTATTTCTTATACTCAACAGTCCACTCTATCATCTTTATGGCTCTGTTTTGGCCTGTCAGTTTTTCTAATTTTTGTGGATTACTGCTTTCATCTACAGCAGGGGGGGGGGCATCTTTCCCCTGAGCCTGGCCTAACCCCATTGTAGGAATGTTTATGTATCTTGAGGATTCTACACTGTCAGTTTTTCCAGTCCTGGCACCAGTCGCCTACAAGGATTGGGTACTTTTTTATCCTGGGACTTGTGTACCCACCTGTTTTTTATATTTTTTTAACATACTTCTGTCCATGATTTATGCTATGTAGAATACAGTCTATATATTATTGTTGTCTTGGTGAGATTTTGTAAAAACAGGGTCCACCTCATGAAGGTACTCACCAAGACCTGAGGGTGAATTCACTTCCAACAATACTATTGTCATTTGCTTGCTGACTTCTCTCTCCATTCAGACTGAACATGCTGTTTAACTGGATGTGCAAAATGTCTGGTTATATAGACTAGGAAATGGTCACTGAGACAGTCAGACACTGTACTTGAGATTGTGTATTTGCTAGGGTCTGTTATTAGGATCAAATTATAGTATAGAGTAATCAGTTTATAGCCAATACAAAACAATTAGCTGAGAGGTTCAAAGTAGAACTTTTTTTTTTTCATTTTCTGAATGCAGAAACCTGCCAGCCAGGAAGACTATGTAACTGGCATGTACAGTATATTCTACTGGTCAAGAGAAAGGACAGTGGTCAACTTATTAAGTGGCCCTTAGAGTGCAAGTACAACTCTGTTGGAGCAGAGTATTAAAAACAAATTTCCAGTATAGGCAGGTACATATTTGACTAGAAGAAGTTAATGTACAGCAAGGCTCTTCAGGTTAAATTTGCTAACATTGTACAAAAACACAATTCTCACTGAAAATGTTTGGGGAGTTGGCCCTTGTGTCAGAGCTTCTGCAGTATTGAATTTGGCTATAGTGACCACAGGCTCTGAAAGGAAAGAAAAGAGAGAAATTCTACTAAACTGTCATAGTATACTGAGGCTATAAAGTTTAATACTTAATATAAAAAGAGATGGAGGAAGGACCACAGTGAGTCAGAGCACGAGATGTGGGGAGAGTATAAGAAAAGTGAAATGATAAAATATTTACAAATGTAAACTGAAAGCAAGTTAGAAGGAGGTGCACTGATACAGAACCACAATAATACAGTGTATATAGAGCTGTATAGGACAAGTTATCATAACAGAACACTGCCCTTGTAAGCACAGTATAAAACCTTCACTTAGTAACATTCATGGGACTGATCAGTAAATTCAAAAGCATGTATATAATGTATAATATATATATTGTATACATATATATATATATATATATATATATATATGGGTCCCCTACAGAATTTCAAAGCTTAAAACTTCAAAATTCATATGATTGAAGACCATATGATCGAAGTTTTAAAACTTTGAGATCTGAATACAGCGCAGAACGGGAGATTTCCCTTTTCCTTGCTGCAGTGTGATCTCAGAGTTGATATATTTAAGTAGGGGAGTGTGTGGGGGGTGCAGGCGGGCTTGCAAAAGCATGTTTTGTGATGTGTCGACTGAGTTTTTTTTTTGGAGGGGGGCTTCTTAATTTCGAGATTCCGAGATCTCGAAGTTCTGAATTCAATATTCTGAACCTCGGGATTTTGGTATTTCGAAATTAAGAAGTGAACCCATATATGTATATATCAGATCAAGTATGTAATGTCATTTCTTTCAATTTTTGTCTTTTTATTGTAATAGTTTTTACTTATGTATATAATATGGGTGATGCAGCGGTGCACAGGTTAGCATTATCATCTCACAACAAAAGGTTCTCCAGTTCGATTCTCGGCTGGGGTGCCTTCTCTGCAGAATCTGCATGTCCTCCCTGCATTCTCATGTATTTCCTCCGGGTGCTCCGGTTTCCTTTCACATTCCAAAGACATACACCTGGAGCATTTCTCCCCAGGCCTCCACTGAAAATGGGCTGTCTTCCAGTGGACTTTCCCAGTAAGCAAATGTTAATAAATAAAGAAAGAAAGCAAGAAAGAAATATGGTAATGAGGGGCACTAGTGTTCTGAGAGCTCCCATTGGCAGGAAGAAAGCTCAACGGTGCTGCTGTGTATGGGCAAAAACAGTGTAGTTATGGTAGTAGGTTTGCTTGCAACACAAGAAACTCTTTGCCAGTATACTTTTTCCTACATTTTTTTTTATATATAAACTTTGTGCTGATTTTTATGCTGTGTATGCTGAACAAGACATCAGCAAGAGCAGTGAATGAGGCTGGTGTGTCAAAAACACTTCACACCATCTTTATATAGATGGTTCTGGTTCCATAGCATATGTAGTTGGGACTAGCTTGTAGTTAGTTTATATGGTGTCTCTGAGTTATGTATAACTGTGTGTGGGGAGGGGTATTTGTGTGTTTCATACATGGAACACTGTAGACAGACATTAAGGTAACACCATGCTTAGGGTCTTACCCCATTATGTATCATTCTTTGCGAATTATGCAGGGCTTTGGTACCCCATGCTACTTTGTGACAGTCTTGCCCCATGAGGTACATTTATGGATCCTGCATTATACTATATCATAATCTGTAAGATATAAAACCCCTCTCTGCATTTTGTTTGTGTCTCTGTATCTTAAAATAGTTTTTCTTTAAATGTTTTATTATCATTGCATGTTACCTAGTCCCTTTTCATCCAGTAGATTACATTTATTGTCCTGTTTTCACAATGTACATTTTCTACCTATCTCATATACAAGCTTATTAATGTTCATACATTACTTAGGTGCATGACCTACCCCCACCACTTCCTCTTCCTGCTTTAGGTAGAGGTTACTCTTCTGCCAGAGGAAGACATCTGATAGGTATGTTAATTATGATATAATGTTATTAAACATCCAGAAGAAACTTTCAGCTGAAATCACTGAGTTCAATTTATTTATTTATTTACTGATATTTATCAGGAAGGCCCAGTTAGAAACAGAGCCTCTTTTCAGGGGAGGCCCAGGGAGAAAAACTCCATGATTACATTAAAGATATATATCAAATTTATTCAAAGGATACATATAGTGTTATAATATGCCATGCTTGGTCATGCATGAACAAAACAATATAGTTAACTTTTTAAGTTAGAAATTAAAAAAAAGCTTGTTTTATCTGGCAAACTGACTTAAAGTTGACTATATGAGAATCAAGACCTAATTCTGGTTCTAAGACTGTATTCATAAAGGAACATTGTGAAGGTATTTGGGAGTACTGGAAACCTGAAACAAGCAATTAAGGACTATTGCCACACACATAGCCGGCCTTAGGCATAGGCCAACTAGGCGGTCGCCTAGGGCACTGTTCTAGGAGGGGCACTTTTCCTGTATTTATTTGGTGTAGGTAGACCAGAATGGGGGCACCGTGGAGCCCTTTTGCCTAGGGCACCAGTTGACCTAAGGCCGCTCCTGGCCACACATGTGCTTGTATTAGGAAATCACTTGAGATGTTCTGTGTAAGTTTTTAATTAATCTGGGTGCATAAAGCATTTAAATCATATTCATCTGGCACCTTCCCCCTGTCAAGGATGAAAACCTTACATTTTTCAGGTTCTAATGAAAAAAAATGAATAATTTTGGCTATATCCAGTGGATGGAATTGTATTATTGAGTCTGTTTCAGTTTTTTTCACACATATTACATAAAGTGTATAGAAAAGAATGAGTTTATAGGATCATAGCAGATTACTAGGCTAATGCCCCCAGGGCCCTTAGAAGCCTATCCAAGTTCAACCTGTGTTCCCAAGAGTGTCTGCTTCAAGCTGACACTAAAATCAGCACCTATTGCCCCTGTCCAATAGGAGCACAGGTGGAACCCTCAGGATAAAATTTCAGTTACCCATCCACTCATCCAAATTATGCTTAAGTAGGGCCAATGAGTGGCTTTGTTTAACGTGAATAGGAAACTTGTTCCAAAGGTGGGGCAACCTCTGTAAGACAAATCTCTCCAGCAAGTTCTGTTGATGTAACATATCTGGTTAAGGTCCTTTGAGCATGTGACCCATGTGTCATTTGACTTGCAAGTGTGCAGCATTTCCATTAAAGCTGGATCAGAGATTGCTCAGTATGCAAAGCACAGGTTGCCTCTGAGCAGTCTGTACGACACAGAGTAAAGTGACAGTGATTTCACTCTGTCCACATAAGACAGATCTTGAAGACCATGAATTTTCTTCGTAAGGAACCTTTGTGGTCTCTCCAGTTGCTGCAGATGTTTGGAGAGGAACATATCAAAGGGAGCATTGTACTCTATTATTAGCCTAATGAGGGAAGAGTACAGGAGGGTTATAACCTCTTTTTTTCTGGAGGCAATGCCCTTACTTATGAGATGAGCAATATAAAATGCTCTTCCTACCACTGTGGAGACAAGGTGACCGAAGTTATGGTTGCTGTCCACCTGTGTGCCCAGATTTCTCACCGCTGATTGTTTGCTTAGGTTACTGCTGTTAATGTGGTAGTTTGCAGGAATGGCACCTTTGCTAAGGGAGACGATGATGCATTTTTTGTGTTAAGTTTAAGACCATGACTTTGGCACCAGTCATTAGTCTGCGTAAGACCTTCTTGCAAGATGTTAACATCACTAGGGGTTTCAATGATCAGTCCCAGTTTGCAGTCATCAGCAAACTTTGTCAGCCAAAATCCATTAGCTTTAGCCTGTATTTCAAAGAAGTAGATTTTGAACAGTAGGGGTCCCAGAACCTATCCGTGTAAAACATTCACTGGTTACAGGTCTGCTGGAGGAGGTGGAGTCCCCTATTTTGACTGCATGAGTTCTGTCAGTGAGCCAGTTTGCAACCCACCTGGCAATATATGGGTTGATACCCAGCTGGGTAAGTTTATTAATAACGCCTGAGTGTGGGGATTGTGTCAAAGGCCTTGGGTAAGTCTAGGTAGGCCATATGCACAGATCTGCCCTCGTCTAGGGCTTTGGTGACTATCTTGAAGAAGTCCACCAAGTTTAACCGGCGCCTTTTATTGGGGAAATGCTATAGATAAAGCATATCTGTAGGTCCTTCATCTTTCCTATTAAAGTAAAATATAATATGTTGTAAAGATATCACCTTTCTGTGACTATTAAGAATGTTGGCCTAAAGAAACACTTTTCAAAAACACTTAAGCAGCCTTTTTGAAAGATGATTTTGGTCTTATGGAAAGAGAGACAATACAGCAAATTAATCACAAAGCAAATATGCAGAAATTTCATTTAAAAGATTTAAATAAAATTTAAGACATGATTTCAAAACACTCAATGTAGCATTGTAGAGAACCTCCACCATTCTGTAACACTGCCCTGGCAGTTAGCACAGAGGTTAAGGCTTTATGAGCTGTTAATGAGCTACTTCCTGTGGTGCAGAGTTTGATTCCATCTGCCTTCATTTGCCCACTGTGTGACCCCGAGTAAGTCATATAACCAGACGGTGCTTTGGGGCAATTGGGAATTTAGGTTAAGCTCATACATTATCCTCTGTACTGCACAACTAGTAACTACCTATGAACTGTTAATCTGTAAACTGTTATAGTGAAACTCCAACACCTCCTTGGATGACAGGCAGAGTACAGATATGTCTCCCTGATGCTCAGTGCCACAACTGATTGGAATAGATGCTATGCCAGGATAAGATGATAAGAATTAGAAAGATTTAGAAAGATTCTATGCAAATTAAGTTCATTGCCATTTCCTGTTGTGGTTGCTGATGTTCTCCAGATTAGGTCATCTCCACAGCAGTATCTGTATGCTTTTCATTGTAAACCATCATACCTCTTGGCCTCCTAGAGCAAGAAATCTTCCCAAAGCCATAAATAATGGGGGGGCAAAGGCCCAAAAATAGGGACAATTTTTAAAGATTGCTCTTGCAATTATAGAAAGTTGATAGAATAACAGGTTTTACATTAGCATGAATTTTCTTAAGGGTATAAAGTTTGAAACTCAAATGTATGTCATTATTTTTGACTTCAGCCCTCACTAATTTACTAATGATTTGTCAGAAAACCAAAATTTTATGAGTAACAGACCAAATATAAGAGGCAACAATCTGAACATTCTGCGAAAATCTGAACAGTTCAGAGGTATGTAAACCATGCATGGCACGTAAAAGTCTGTCACACATGCAGTAACAAGTAAGAAAATACAGGGAGGGCATGCTGCAGAATTCCACCACGTAATACACTCCGAGTCGTCCCCTATGTCTGGAGGGGACAGGGAGGGCATGCTGCAGAATTCCACCACGTAATACACTCTGAGTCGTCCCCTATGTCTGGAGGGGACAGGGAGGGCATGTTGCAGAATTCCACCACGTAATACACTCTGAGTCGGCCCCTATGTCTGGAGGGGACAGGGAGGGCATGCTGCAGAATTCCACCACGTAATACAGTCTGAGTCGTCCCCTATGTCTGGAGGGGACAGGGAGGGCATGCTGCAGAATTCCACCACGTAATACAGTCTGAGTCGTCCCGTATGTCTGGAGGGGACAGGGAGGGCATGCTGCAGAATTCCACCACGTAATACAGTCTGAGTCGTCCCGTATGTCTGGAGGGGACAGGGAGGGCATGCTGCAGAATTCCACCACGTAATACACTCCGAGTCGTCCCCTATGTCTGGAGGGGACAGGGAGGGTGTGCTGCAGAATTCCACCACGTAATACACTCCGAGTCATCCCCTATGTCTGGAGGGGACAGGGAGGGCATGCTGCAGAATTCCACCACGTAATACAGTCTGAGTCGTCCCCTATGTCTGGAGGGGACAGGGAGGGCATGCTGCAGAATTCCACCACGTAATACTCTCCGAGTCGTCCCCTATGTCTGGAGGGGACAGGGATGGCATGCTGCAGAATTCCACCACGTAATACACTCCGAGTCGTCTCCTATGTCTGGAGGGGACAGGGAGGGCATGCTGCAGAATTCCACCACGTAATACACTCTGAGTCGTCCCCTATGTCTGCAGGGGACAGGGAGGGTGTGCTGCAGAATTCCACCACGTAATACAGTCTGAGTCGTCCCCTATGTCTGGAGGGGACAGGGAGGGCATGCTGCAGAATTCCACCACGTAATACAGTCTGAGTCATCCCCTATGTCTGGAGGGGACAGGGAGGGTGTGCTGCAGAATTCCACCATGTAATACAGTCTGAGTCGTCCCCTATGTCTGAAGGGGACAGGGAGGGTGTGCTGCAGAATTCCACCACGTAATACAGTCTGAGTCGTCCCCTATGTCTGGAGGGGACAGGGAGGGCATGCTGCAGAATTCCACCACGTAATACAGTCTGAGTCATCCCCTATGTCTGGAGGGGACAGGGAGGACATGCTGCAGAATTCCACCACGTAATACAGTCTGAGTCGTCCCCTATGTCTGGAGGGGACAGGGAGGGCATGCTGCAGAATTCCACCACTTAATACAGTCTGAGTCGTCCCCTATGTCTGGAGGGGACAGGGAGGGCATGCTGCAGAATTCCACCACGTAATACAGTCTGAGTCATCCCCTATGTCTGGAGGGGACAGGGAGGGCATGCTGCAGAATTCCACCACTTAATACAGTCTGAGTCGTCCCCTATGTCTGGAGGGGACAGGGAGGGCATGCTGCAGAATTCCACCACTTAATACACTCCGAGTCGTCCCCTATGTCTGGAGGGGACAGGGAGGGCATGCTGCAGAATTCCACCACTTAATACACTCCGAGTCGTCCCCTATGTCTGGAGGGGACAGGGAGGGCATGCTGCAGAATTCCACCACGTAATACAGTCTGAGTCGTCCCCTATGTCTGGAGGGGACAGGGAGGGCATGCTGCAGAATTCCACCACGTAATACAGTGTGAGTCGTCCCCTATGTCTGGAGGGGACAGGGAGGGTGTGCTGCAGAATTCCACCATGTAATACAGTCTGAGTCGTCCCCTATGTCTGAAGGGGACAGGGAGGGTGTGCTGCAGAATTCCACCACGTAATACAGTCTGAGTCGTCCCCTATGTCTGGAGGGGACAGGGAGGGCATGCTGCAGAATTCCACCACGTAATACAGTCTGAGTCGTCCCCTATGTCTGGAGGGGACAGGGAGGACATGCTGCAGAATTCCACCACGTAATACAGTCTGAGTCGTCCCCTATGTCTGGAGGGGACAGGGAGGGCATGCTGCAGAATTCCACCACTTAATACAGTCTGAGTCGTCCCCTATGTCTGGAGGGGACAGGGAGGGCATGCTGCAAAATTCCACCATGTAATACAGTCTGAGTCGTCCCCTATGTCTGGAGGGGACAGGGAGGGCATGCTGCAGAATTCCACCACTTAATACACTCCGAGTCGTCCCCTATGTCTGGAGGGGACAGGGAGGGCATGCTGCAGAATTCCACCACTTAATACACTCCGAGTCGTCCCCTATGTCTGGAGGGGACAGAGAGGGCATGCTGCAGAATTCCACCACGTAATACAGTCTGAGTCGTCCCCTATGTCTGGAGGGGACAGGGAGGGTGTGCTGCAGAATTCCACCACGTAATACAGTCTGAGTCGTCCCCTATGTCTGAAGGGGACAGGGAGGGTGTGCTGCAGAATTCCACCACGTAATACAGTCTGAGTCGTCCCCTATGTCTGGAGGGGACAGGGAGGGCATGCTGCAGAATTTCACCACGTAATACAGTCTGAGTCGTCCCCTATGTCTGGAGGGGACAGGGAGGGCATGCTGCAGAATTCCACCACGTAATACAGTCTGAGTCGCCCCTATGTCTGGAGGGACAGGGAGGGCATGCTGCAGAATTCCACCACTTAATACAGTCTGAGTCGTCCCCTATGTCTGGAGGGGACAGGGAGGGCATGCTGCAGAATTCCACCACTTAATACACTCCGAGTCGTCCCCTATGTCTGGAGGGGACAGGGAGGGCATGCTGCAGAATTCCACCACTTAATACACTCCGAGTCGTCCCCTATGTCTGGAGGGACAGGAGGCATGCTGCAGAATTCCACCACGTAATACAGTCTGAGTCGTCCCCTATGTCTGGAGGGGACAGGGAGGGCATGCTGCAGAATTCCACCACGTAATACAGTCTGAGTCGTCCCCTATGTCTGGAGGGGACAGGGAGGGCATGCTGTAGAATTCCACCACTTAATACACTCCGAGTCATCCCCTATGTCTGGAGGGGACAGGGAGGGCATGCTGCAGAATTCCACCACGTAATACACTCCAAGTCGTCCCCTATGTCTGGTGGGGACAGGGAGGGCATGCTGCAGAATTCCACCACTTAATATACTCTGAGTCGGCCCCTATGTCTGGAGGGGACAGGGAGGGCATGCTGCAGAATTCCACCACGTAATACAGTCTGAGTCGTCCCCTATGTCTGGAGGGGACAGGGAGGGCATGCTGCAGAATTCCACCACTTAATATACTCTGAGTCGGCCCCTATGTCTGGAGGGGACAGGGAGGGCATGCTGCAGAATTCCACCGCGTAATACAGTCTGAGTCGTCCCCTATGTCTGGAGGGGACAGGGAGGGCATGCTGCAGAATTCCACCACGTAATACAGTCTGAGTCGTCCCGTATGTCTGGAGGGGACGGGGAGGGCATGCTGCAGAATTCCACCACGTAATACAGTCTGAGTCGTCCCGTATGTCTGGAGGGGACAGGGAGGGCATGCTGCAGAATTCCACCACGTAATACACTCCGAGTCGTCCCCTATGTCTGGAGGGGACAGGGAGGGTGTGCTGCAGAATTCCACCACGTAATACACTCAGAGTCATCCCCTATGTCTGGAGGGGACAGGGAGGGCATGCTGCAGAATTCCACCACGTAATACAGTCTGAGTCGTCCCCTATGTCTGGAGGGGACAGGGAGGGCATGCTGCAGAATTCCACCACGTAATACACTCCGAGTCGTCCCCTATGTCTGGAGGGGACAGGGAGGGCATGCTGCAGAATTCCACCACGTAATACACTCCGAGTCATCTCCTATGTCTGGAGGGGACAGGGAGGGTGTGCTGCAGAATTCCACCACGTAATACAGTCTGAGTCGTCCCCTATGTCTGAAGGGGACAGGGAGGGTGTGCTGCAGAATTCCACCACGTAATACAGTCTGAGTCGTCCCCTATGTCTGGAGGGGACAGGGAGGGCATGCTGCAGAATTTCACCACGTAATACAGTCTGAGTCGTCCCCTATGTCTGGAGGGGACAGGGAGGGCATGCTGCAGAATTCCACCACATAATACAGTCTGAGTCGTCCCCTATGTCTGGAGGGGACAGGGAGGGCATGCTGCAGAATTCCACCACTTAATACAGTCTGAGTCGTCCCCTATGTCTGGAGGGACAGGGAGGCATGCTGCAGAATTCCACCACTTAATACAGTCTGAGTCGTCCCCTATGTCTGGAGGGGACAGGGAGGGCATGCTGCAGAATTCCACCACTTAATACACTCCGAGTCGTCCCCTATGTCTGGAGGGGTCAGGGAGGGCATGCTGCAGAATTCCACCACGTAATACAGTCTGAGTCGTCCCCTATGTCTGGAGGGGACAGGGAGGGCATGCTGCAGAATTCCACCACGTAATACAGTCTGAGTCGTCCCCTATGTCTGGAGGGGACAGGGAGGGCATGCTGCAGAATTCCACCACGTAATACAGTCTGAGTCGTCCCCTATGTCTGGAGGAGACAGGGAGGGCATGCTGCAGAATTCCACCACTTAATACAGTCTGAGTCATCCCCTATGTCTGGAGGGGACAGGGAGGGCATGCTGCAGAATTCCACCACTTAATACAGTCTGAGTCGTCCCCTATGTCTGGAGGGGACAGGGAGGGCATGCTGCAGAATTCCACCACTTAATACAGTCTGAGTCGTCCCTTATGTCTGGAGGGGACAGGGAGGGCATGCTGCAGAATTCCACCACGTAATACACTCCGAGTCGTCCCCCATGTCTGGAGGGGACAGGGAGGGTGTTCTGCAGATTTCCACCACGTAATACACTCCGAGTCATCCCCTATGTCTGGAGGGGACAGGGAGGGCATGCTGCAGAATTCCACCACGTAATACAGTCTGAGTCGTCCCCTATGTCTGGAGGGGACAGGGAGGGCATGCTGCAGAATTCCACCACGTAATACACTCCAAGTCGTCCCCTATGTCTGGAGGGGACAGGGAGGGCATGCTGCAAAATTCCACCACGTAATACACTCCGAGTCGTCTCCTATGTCTGGAGGGGACAGGGAGGGCATGCTGCAGAATTCCACCACGTAATACACTCTGAGTCGTCCCCTATGTCTGGAGGGGACAGGGAGGGTGTGCTGCAGAATTCCACCACGTAATACAGTCTGAGTCGTCCCCTATGTCTGGAGGGGACAGGGAGGGTGTGCTGCAGAATTCCACCATGTAATACAGTCTGAGTCGTCCCCTATGTCTGAAGGGGACAGGGAGGGTGTGCTGCAGAATTCCACCACGTAATACAGTCTGAGTCGTCCCTATGTCTGGAGGGGACAGGGAGGGCATGCTGCAGAATTCCACCACGTAATACAGTCTGAGTCGTCCCCTATGTCTGGAGGGGACAGGGAGGACATGCTGCAGAATTCCACCAAGTAATACAGTCTGAGTCGTCCCCTATGTCTGGAGGGGACAGGGAGGGCATGCTGCAGAATTCCACCACTTAATACAGTCTGAGTCGTCCCCTATGTCTGGAGGGACAGGAGGGCATGCTGCAGAATTCCACCACGTAATACAGTCTGAGTCGTCCCCTATGTCTGGAGGGGACAGGGAGGGCATGCTGCAGAATATCACCACTTAATACAGTCTGAGTCGTCCCCTATGTCTGGAGGGGACAGGGGGGGCATGCTGCAGAATTCCACCACTTAATACACTCCGAGTCGTCCCCTATGTCTGGAGGGGACAGGGAGGGCATGCTGCAGAATTCCACCACTTAATACACTCTGAGTCATCCCCTATGTCTGGAGGGGACAGGGAGGGCATGCTGCAGAATTCCACCACGTAATACAGTCTGAGTCGTCCCCTATGTCTGGAGGGGACAGGGAGGGCATGCTGCAGAATTCCACCATGTAATACAGTCCGAGTCGTCCCGTATGTCTGGAGGGGACAGGGAGGGCATGCTGCAGAATTCCACCACGTAATACAGTCTGAGTCGTCCCCTATGTCTGGAGGGGACAGGGAGGGCATGCTGCAGAATTCCACCACTTAATACAGTCTGAGTCGTCCCCTATGTCTGGAGGGGACAGGGAGGGCATGCTGCAGAATTCCACCACTTAATACAGTCTGAGTCGTCCCTTATGTCTGGAGGGGACAGGGAGGGCATGCTGCAGAATTCCACCACTTCATACACTCTGAGTCGTCCCCTATGTCTGGAGGGGACAGGGAGGGCATGCTGCAGCATTCCACCACTTAATACACTCCGAGTCGTCCCCTATGTCTGGAGGGGACAGGGAGGGCATGCTGCAGAATTCCACCACTTAATACAGTCTGAGTCGTCCCCTATGTCTGGAGGGGACAGGGAGGGCATGCTGCAGAATTCCACCACTTAATACAGTCTGAGTCGTCCCCTATGTCTGGAGGGGACAGGGGGGGGCATGCTGTAGAATTCCACCACTTAATACACTCCGAGTCATCCCCTATGTCTGGAGGGGACAGGGAGGGCATGTTGCAGAATTCCACCACGTAATACACTCCAAGTCGTCCCCTATGTCTGGAGGGGACAGGGAGGGCATGCTGCAGAATTCCACCACTTAATATACTCTGAGTCGTCCCCTATGTCTGGAGGGGACAGGGAGGGCATGCTGCAGAATTCCACCACTTAATATACTCTGAGTCGTCCCCTATGTCTGGAGGGGACAGGGAGGGCATGCTGCTGCAGAATTCCACCACCTAATATACTCTGAGTTGTCCCCTATGTCTGGAGGGGACATCTCAAGAAAAAAAAAAAAACAAACACACATATGCAAAGTCCTCAGTAACTTCCACCCCAACCCACTCATAGCCTGCATTACTGCTTCACTTATATGTCAGTAGTAGTAATGAAGGTTACTGACCTTTTTACCATGTGTTGGCTTCAGTAACCATACTGGTTTATAGCTGGAGCATCACCCGTGCTGTGAGAGTTTATTCGTTTTGATAGGGCACATCATTGCTTAGTGGTTTTACAATAGAATTCAAAGCCAATGCATAATTTCAGAGTACAGTGGAGTTGTATACGTGTCCTAATTTGGAATCGAGCATAGAGATCTGGGAGTTCTTGTTATCTAGTATAACGTGACTCCTGGAGACCTGTTAGAAATGAGCATGGAATTGCTGTCTGATGTAGAACCTGCCATATCAGGTATAACTCCTTTCATAATCCAAGTATTATTTTCTTTTTGTTTCATTAAGAACATAAGATGTCACTTAGTCAGTAGATATTGGCACTGGTTTCTGCGATCAGTTTGTTTTTGCTATTGATTTATAAATGCGATATCATAAAATGCATTGTTTAAGTGTCTATGAGTTGAATAATCAAAAAAGAGAGAGAGAAAGAAATATAAATATGCGATGTTGTGTTTGAAAACCTGAGACACAGACATGCATAAACATGATCTGATTTGGGGCAAACTAATTAACCTCAAGTATTTTAAATGTGTTTTAAATAGTAAACTCCATGGGAGTTGGGAAAAACTGCAGAATGTTTGTAAGCTAATGGGTCTACTATTCTTTGAAGAGTGGTTCAAATGCAAATGTCTTGAAAACTACAAATTTCTGGAAAAAAAACAGCAGTAGTATATTGTTACATGTGTCTGTCTATCCATCCATCCACTTGTCTGTCTGTCTTTCTAGCTAATAGTATTACCCTAGCAGCATATAAAAGTCTATACTACAAATAGGTTCACACATGTAGGTTGTACCTGTACCCCACTACTGTTTACTGCACAGTACTTCTCTACCTGTAAGTGTGATTCTGTTCAAGGATCTGACCAGCAGAAGTGCTATGTGGTGGTCAGGGATGGGAAATATAAAGCACTGTCTGTGGCCACAGAAGCAGCACTTTAATCCCCAACTGCATATACATCCTATTGTAACTCGCTTCTTATTTATACAATGTAACTTGGCCTTAGGAAGAGTCTGTTTTCATGAGAGCCAATAACTTGCCTTACAAAAATGATTCTTATAGTACTTACTTAAGTTGATGTTATTTGTCATACACTTTCCAGAACTATTTGCTTGTAGATTAATCTAGTATTCCTACACAATTATTGTTGTGTTGTGAGTTATGGCTGAGTATGCTCCATTAAGATTGGCCAATGTACTTGTTAACAAATAAATGAATAAATATAGTGTTTCTTTAAACTCAATAAATGAATTATTAATGCATAACAGCAAATGTAGCTTTAAACTTCTAACTGTAACTATTACAGAGGACTGTTGCACAAAATCCTCTGCAGTCATTGCCTCTAGTGATTCATAAAAAAATATGCTGGTTATTTCCCTCACTGTGGAGGTCAGCCTCTTGTCATGGATGCTAATGGAGGGAATCTGCACTGACCAATGCCATTGGCAGGAGCTCTGTTGCATCACTGTTTGGTGTGTGGGTTAGTTGTGGTTAACTCACTGAGCTTGTGTGCACTGCATTACTTAACTGAAGTCACTGCACTTTTTTTTTTTTTTTTTTTTTTTTTTTTTACAATTTAGCTTTTTTGTCAGATATGATATTAAAGTTATTTTGTTATTTCAAATGCCCTGCTCAAAATGAATTTTCTCCCTTCCAAGGAAAATTATTGTGTTGCAGTCTTTTACTACAACAATATACCAAGCAAAACATCATCATGCAACTGCCAAAAAATTTTATTTAAAAGAGCTACTAGTATAATTTTATTGTTTTTTTCAGCTTGCAAATATTTAATATAATTATTTTACAAGCATTGCAATATAATGCAGGGTACTGCCATGTGCTGTATGCATAATTTGAGTAAGTGCATTTTGTGGGTGGGTGGGTGAGTGGGTGTATGTGTACATGCAAAAGTGTGTATGTGTATTAGGGTTACTACTTGTCCCTATTTACAGAGGGCCAAGTCCCTATTTGTGCTGTTGTGTTCATAGGATCATAGGTGTGTACTAAGCTAATGGCTCTGGAGCTTTTACAAGCCTACCCCGTAGAAGTGCCCTGGCATTGTGCCACTCGACATTAGTTCCCAGTGCCTCTATCAACCTCTATCATCCCATCGATGTAGCAATTAGTGGGAACTGAGTTTTACCAAAGGGGATGATGACACATTTTTTGGCATTAAGCGTAAGGCCATGATTTTGACACCACTCATTGGTCTCAGTGAGGCCTTTTTGTAGGATGTCTGCATCACTTGGGGAGTTAATAATGGCTCCCAGCTTGCAGTCATCTGCAAACTTGGTCAGCCAGAGTCCATTTGTGTTGACCTGGATTTCTGAGAAGTAGATGCCGAACAGGAGAGAACCCATGACAGATCCTTGTGGGACTCCACTCGTGACTGGTCAGCAGTCTGACTTGGAGTCTACTACTTTCACACTGTGTGGTCTATCTGTGAGCCAATTTGCAACCCACCTAGTGATGTAGGGGTTGATGCCTAGTTTGGTGAGTTTATCAAGAATTCCAGAGTGAGGAATGGTATCAAAGGCCTTGGCCAGATCGAGGTAGGCTGTATGCACTGCCTTACCTTTATTCACAGCCCTGGTGACTGACTCAAAGAAGTCAACCAGGTTGAGCAGGCATGATCTCCCTTTCATAAAGCCAAACTGTGTGGGGTCGAGAGTTTAGGGATTTCTTATATCTTTGTTAATCAGGTCCATGATGATGCACTCCATAGCTTTACACAGCAGACTTCTCAGGCTAATGGGGTGATAATTCCCAAGGTCTGTAGTTGCTCCCCCTTTATGGAGAGGGATGACTATAGCAGTGCGCCATTTGGTAGGGACAAAGCCTGAGGTGAGGCTGTGACTGAACAGGGCACACAGATGTGGTGCAAGCTCGCTTTGTAGCTCATGTAGAACATAGCCAGTGATATTATCAGGCCCCATGGAAGCTGTATTCTTGGCCTTGGGCAGTGCAGCTTTAACCTGTGCTGCAGTAATGCAGGGTGCCTGGCATTCTTCCAGTATTGTGATTGGTCCTTTGGGGGGGGGTAAAGTTGGCAATGAATATGTCAGCCAGTATGTTGGCAATATCTGTTGGCTCAGTATAGGAGGTACCGTTGTGCAGTAACTCAGAGCAAATCTGGGTATTGCCATGGAGGTTCTTGATATAACTATAGAAGGCTTTGTGATTGTTTTTAGTGTCTGCCACAATTCTGGCTTCAAATCTGGCTTTAGAAGATTTGATGAGGGATCTCAACTTTTTGTTGAGGCTAATAAGGGAGTTTTTTCCAGTCTTGAGACTTCACCTTTTTCTGCAACAGTTTCTTCCTTCTGTTGTAGAGTTAATCAGTGGTAGGGAACCACCAGATTGGCTTCCATTTATTTGGAGGAGAGCATCTTGGTTCTATGGCTAGTTTCATGCATTTATGTACATGTTCGTACAGTACATTGGTGTATGATTTGGCAGTCATGCAGCTTTTTTCCATTGGCATGGGTGCCTTGAAGTTTGCCACCTCTGTTTTTAGGAGCCCAAAGTCAGCTTTGGAGAAGTTTTTCATGGTGGTTACCTTTGCAGGGGGTGTGGGTGAGATGTGGATTTCTATGGTGATTAGTTTATGGTCATATCTGACCAGGGATGGACTACTGGTGTGGAGCAATGGTTGCCCATGTTAGTAATAACCAGATCAAGGATGTTGCTTCCTTTAGTGAGGGTCAGAATTAGCTGGTCCAGGGCATTGGAAATGATGGATTCCAGGAAGTGTTGGGACAGTGTATTGGTGCTTGAGTAGTTTTCCCAGTTGATGGAGAGGTAGTTGAAGTCTTCTAGTATGAGAGTGTTGGGTTGGACCTTGATAGATTCCAGGGTGCTTAGGAACATGAAGTGAGAGTCTAGGGACATGGTTGGGGACCTATAGCAGGCTATGACCTGGATCGCCATCTTACCCAATGTTAGTTGTACCTGAAGTATCTCAGATGTGTTATGCTGGGCTACTAGTCTGGAGGTGTGCATATCCTTTATGAATATGGAAACACCACTGCCTTTGGAGCTATGGTCCATGTTTCAGGGCTGAAGGGTGTGGAATGAGTTATAGCCTGGTAATGCAGGGGTGCCTTCTGCTGCTTTAAACCAGGTCTCCGTTACAGCACAAATGATGTTCTCCATTTTGAGGAGTGCTTTGAGCGAGTGCATCTTGAGATTTAGACTTCTAGCACTGAGCAGCTTGACCCACAGATTGCATTTATTTATAGATGTTATGGTGGTAATTTGGTCTTTGGAACATTGCCTAAAAAAGGCACAATAGGGATGGCAAGAGCCTTAGCCAATGTCCGGAAGCCCAGGGGTAAAGGCAAAGCATCAAGGTTTGTCAGTCATGTCATCCCAAGCAGACAGATACTGGATCCCCTTAGAATGACACCAAAAACTTAGCCAATTGTTCAAGTTAATCATGTTTTGTTTGTACTGCAGTATAATTCTGGGTGATGGTAGGATACTGCTCAGGGCTAGGGTCATACCTGCCAGGGCCACATAATCCAAGAGCTTCACCACGTCTCTTTTCATGTAGTCCAGGGAAATGCATCTTAGGTCATTCACACCCACATTGACAATGTTAGAGTCATACTTGTACTTGTTGTGGAGTGACCTGAGTGCGTACGTTATGTGTCATAGTCTGGCAACTGACAGACAGCTGACTGTTACCTTCTCCTTATTCAACCTTGTCAGTGGGGCATCTGTGTGCCTCACTGTTGAGTCACCTATGATTAGTGTATTGGGCAAGGTGTTTAGCCTTAGCAGCTTAGGTTAAGGGGCACACTGTGGAGGTGAGGTATGTGTCCTGTGGTTTGTGCTGTGTTGTGGTGGTTGAGTGTGTTTCTGCCTTAGACATATCTGCTGTTTGGGTAAATTTCTATTGATAGCCTCCATGAAGGTGGGTGTGGGGTTTGTATTTATATATGAGAGATATGATGGTGGGTGTTTTGGAGGGCTGTGTGTTCCATGTGGTGTGGTGCAGGTGTTGACCTTCTCCTCTTGACCAGCTAGTTCAGTCTTGGCTGAAGAGTGCATAGCTTCCAATTTGGTGATATAAGTGCATCTCTCACAAGTCTGAGTGTTGGGAGGTAAGAGGAGAGGGTTGTCTGTGTACATGAGGCAGTTGCTACACTGCCCCAGAATGCCCAAGTGCACCGGGTTAATAGGAGAAAGCACAGGGAACTGCCCTTTAATCGTGCCAGGAGGGGTGGTCATAACTACTAAGTACTGGAGCTATTTCTGTGAAGAACAAGTGCTGATGGCACTTAGGTGTGCAACAATAATTGCTGCAAAACAAGTGCAAAGCGGTTAAGCTATTTGAAGTGCAAGAGAGAAAGAACTAGCAGGATTCAAGGGAAAAAACTGAAGAGCAGACTTTCTGGTACCAGTAATAGTTTACCTCAGCTCGGCGCTGCTAAGTGAAGTTTAAACAAGCATAAACCCATGCAAATGTGGTCTTTTGAACCAGAAAGTTGAAAGGGATGGAAAAACTGCCCAAACAGCCAGTAAGCTACAATTTCTGGGCCGGAAACTATTCCTCTTGTGGTAGATAGGTTACCTAGTGCTTACCACTCCCACTGATATGCTAGAAGGCTTCCCTCCAACACAGAAAGGCTTTAGGGGCTCAGAAGCTTACAGACAGTCCTGGATAGAGCAAATCTGTATCAGGTCTAGACCAGTTACAGGAAAGGTGGGAAACAAGCACAAACATGGGCTTTTAAACCAGAAATTTGAAAGGGACAATGCAGTTACGACTGCTGAATCCTACACAAGCACAATACAGTTACGACTGCTGAATCCTACACAAATGCACTCTATAAACACTTAAACAAGTGCATAGATCATGCTATCCCAAACGGAACCAAGATGCTATCCTCCAAAAAAAGGAAGCCAATGTGGTGGTCCCCTGACATAAACAAACTCGACAACAGAAGGAAGAAACTGTTGCAAAAGAGAGTAAAATCCCCTGAGTGAAGGAGCTCCCTGGTCAGCCTCAGTAAGAAGCTGATATCCCTTATAAGATCCTCCAAAGCTAGCTACGAAAGCAAAATCACCACTGATTCTATGGAAAACCACAAAGCATTCTATAGCTATGTCAAGAATCTCAATGGCAACACCTAGATCTGCTCCGAGTTACAGCACAACAGCACAAAAATTACAGAACCAACTGATATTGCCAACATCCTGGCAGATAGATTCAGTGCTATCTTTACTGCCCTCTCCCCTCCTAAAGGGCCCATATCTATACATGAAGAATGCAGAGTCCCTGTAATTACAACTATGCAGGTAAAAGCTGCACTCTCTTAAGCCAAAACACAGCATCCATGGGACAGGACAACATCCCAGGCTACGTTTTACATGACCTTCAGAACGAACTGTCTCCCCACCTAGGCACCATGTTCAATCATAGCCTCATGTCAGGTTTGTGCCCCCTGAATTGGTGCAGAGCAACAGTTATTGCACTCCACAAATGGGGAGCCACCACTGATCCCAGGAACGATCGCCCTATTAGCCTGCTGAGCCTGGTCTGTAAGGCCATGGAATGTATAATCATGGAACTCATAAACCAAGACATTGGTAACCTCCAAACTCTGGACCACACCCAGTTCATAGGTTCATAGGTAGGTACTAGGCTATCTGCCTGAAGGCATTTATAAGCCTAGCCACAATGTGTTGGCTTTCGCCACCCCCTTAGATTAGTTCCCTGTGCCTCTGTCCAGCAGAGCCACTGAAGTGATCCCCAGGGTAAACTTTGGGATGGGAAACATCTACTCGTCAAGGTTTCTTTTGAAGAGTGTTAGCGAGGAGCTCTGCCTAATGTAGATTTGGATCTTGTTCCAAAGCATGGGAAGTCTCTGGAACAGGAATCTATCCATCCAGCATGTCCAATTTATTGTTGTGGTGATGTTAAATCCCTAGAACATGTGGCTCGAGGGGATAAGGTTTTCTTTAGGTGGATCATGTCCATCAGTTCTGGGTTGGACATGGCCTTGTATGTCAGGCAGTGATCACCTCTGAGTAGACGGTATGCAACCGAGTACAGCTGTAGTTTCTTCAGTTGAGCTGCATAGGGCATCTGTTTGACACCAGTGATCCTCTTGGTGAGGTACTTCTGTGTCATTTCCAGCTGTTGCAAGTGTCTTGTAAGGTACATCCCAAATGAGTTGTACTCTATGATGGGTCTGATGAGTGATGAGTAGAGGGGCACAATGATCTCTTTTGATCTGGATGTGAACCCTTTTGTGATTAGGTGGGCCACGTAGAAGGATTTTCTAACCAGTATGGCAATGTGATTATCAAAGGTGAGAATACTATCTACTTGGGTCCCCAGATCCCTTATTACTTCTTCCGTATTTAGGGGACTGCCACTTATGTGGTAGCTTGTGAGTACTTTGTTTTTTCCAA
The DNA here is from genome assembly GCF_019279795.1 of Protopterus annectens. NCBI lineage: Eukaryota > Metazoa > Chordata > Ceratodontiformes > Protopteridae > Protopterus > Protopterus annectens. Next base: position 399,195,537 of record NC_056750.1, on the reverse strand, counting down.
AGGTGATGACTATGCACTTTTTGGCATTTAGCTTGAGGCCATGATTTTGACACCAGGTATCCATCTTATCGGCCATAGTCCTCCTGTTCTTGCCTGTACCTCTGAGAAGTATATGCCGAACAGGAGGGGTCCTAGGACTGAGCCCTGGGGAATGCCACTTGTAACCAGTTTAGAGTTGGACCTAGCTCCCGCAACTCTCACCATGTGGGTTCTGTCCGTGAGCCAGTTGACAACCCGTCTTGTGATGTAGGGGTTTGTGTTCAGGCTGGTGAACTTGTCTATAATACCAGAATGGGGAATGGTGTTGAAGGCCTTTGCGAGGCCTAGGTAGGCTGTGTGGACCACCTTTCTCTCGTCTATAGTCTTGATAACTGTCTCAAAGAAGTCCACCAGGTTTAGGAGGCATGATCTGCCCTTAACAAAGCCGAACTGGGTAGGGTCCAGTGTTTGGAGGTTCCCAATGTCTCTGTTAATGAGGTCCATGATGATGCACTCCATAGCCTTGCAGACCAAGCTAGTCAGGCTTATAGGGCGATAGTTACCAGGGTCTGTTTTGGCTCCACCTTTGTGGAGCGGAATAACCGTTGCTGTGCGCCACTCTATGGGTACGTAGCCTGTGGAGAGGCTGAGTTTGAACAGTGTGGTTAGGTGAAGGGTTAGTTCATCTTTGAGCTCATGTAGGATGCAGCCTGGGACACCATCTGGTCCCATTGATGCTGTGTTTTTGGCTTTGGAGAGGGCTGTTTTAACCTGAGTGTCTGTGATTTCAGGGACTCTGCATTCTTCTGGTATGGTTATGCGCCCTTTTGGAGGTAAGAGGGGGGTGAAGTTTGTGCTGAACCTGTCTGCCAGAATGTTGGCTATATCGGTTGGTTCAGTGTATTTTGTGCCATTCTGCACTAACTCCGAGCAGATCTAAGCATTGACACTTAGATTCTTGACATAGCTAAAGAATGAAAAGACCAATGGTTAAGACCACAGCTGAAGATAAAAGTGGAATAATCCACGTCAGGAAATAAATCACTTGCAGCTTCACAGTAGTGTCCTTTTTAAAACCAAAAGTTGTAACTGAGATGTAGTAGTCAAGGTAGGAAACGGTTCACTTGCAGTTTCACACCACTTTATTAAACAAGAGTAAGCGCTTTCGTGACCTAAGTCAGCTGATCGCTTCTTCAGACTCATGAAAACAGTTAAAACATTGGTATTTAAGATATGGTTCAACCAATGAAAACACATATAGAACTATGACATAGACTAATTAAAATTGCATACATCAGTACATTAATTTGCCTTATATTCTGCATAAGATGAAATACAATATACATATAACAGACACATTTTATGTAATAATCCATATTACTTAATGTTTTAATGGTCTGGATTTTAAAAAAGGCTTCAAGGAAACAGCATTGTTCAATCCAGGAGACCTATCTGCCTGAAGTAGTAAAATCCATCTTTGTTCTGCTTCCTCTACCTTATTCCTTGTATCACCTCCCCTCTTACTTTTATTTATTATTTCTAAAACCATGAAATTAAAAATATGTTTCCTATCTTCTTCTTCCACATGTTTTGCTAAAGCACTTGTATCTTTTTTATTTCTTATATCTCTAAGGTAATTAATATATCTAGCTTTTCTTTAACTGATGCACAAGCCTCGTTGTTAAATAGAGGCCTGAACTTTATTCCAGTACAGAAAACAGTATTAACTGATTTATTAAAAGAGCTGAAGTTATTTTCTCGTAACCTAACACTTAAAACCATGTTTAAAAGAAATGTATTTGATAATATGTTTAAACAACCTAGTGCCTTTGTACCCAAGATACATCCCACAGTTGAAACTTTCACTAATGTGTGAACATGAAATTAGAGAGATGCATGCTAAAAATCTTCCACCTTGAGTAAATCTGAAACTGAAGCAATGTCAGAACTAAAGGATTCTCACAGCATTGAAATTAGGCCCGCTGACAAGGGGGCAGTGTAGTAGTAATGGATACGTTTTTTTATTACAAGAAAATGATGGAAATTTTGAATGATACAGATACTTATGTTGAACTAAATGAGAGACAATTACAAGGTATAATTGACAGGATATCTGTATATATTTTTGACTTATTGATTACTAATTATGTATCAGAGGAATTGTTTGACTACTTTCAGATAGAACATCCAACTATACCCATTATTTATGGTCTACCTAAAATTCACAAAGACATCACACAGCCCCCTATGAGACCTATTGTATCCAGTAAAGGATGGGCCACAGAAGCCATCTCAATTTATATTGAACAAAATTTACAAATAGTCCTAAAATCATGTGAGACTATACTAAGGGATACAAAGGCATTTCTGCGACTGTTATATAATAAGACCAGGAATATTAATAGAAATTATATGTTTGTGACAATGGATGTCACTTCACTGTTCACAGTGATACCGAATAAATGGGGTATTGAGAAAATATGTGATATTCTGACCTTGAAACAAGTTTTTCAAAGCACTAAGATTAATTTGATATGTGAGTTGCTTGATATTGTCCTAGAAAATAATGTCTTTATATTCAATGACAAGTTTTATCTACAGAAAGTTGGTGTAGCAATGGGCACGGCTTGTGCTAACAGCTACGCCAACTTAGCATTGGCTGCATGGGAAAAAGATCATGTATTAAGTGCTAGCAATTAATATGCTGACAAAATTGTATGGTATATACGTTTTGTAGATGATGTCTTCCTGTTATGGGATGGTACTAGTGGAGAGTTGCAAGAGATGGTGGAGTACTTACATAGCACCACTGAATTTTTAAGATTCACTAGTCAACATTCCAGGGACTCTATTGAGTTCCTAGATGTTTTGGTTAAGACGACAGCGTTAGATGAACTAACAACAGGGATGTATAGAAAATCTACATGGAGAAATAGTATCTTACATAAGACTAGTATGCATCCAACATTTGTACACAAAAATGTAGTGAAAGGACAATATATGAGAATAAGCCGCTTACATTATACAGATGAAGGCTTTGTGAAGACAATGACTATATTAGAGAAAGACTTCTTAAACAGAGGTTAGAGAAAGACTTCTTAAACAGAGGTTATAGTAAGAAAGGCATAAATGAAAGCTCTAAATATACCATTGAAAATAGGGATGGGAGATGTAAACCGCTCTTCTCAAATACAATAGAAGATGTTAAAAGCAAGGAAGGTCATGATTTTAAAGTTAGATTCCCTATAACTTATTCAAGTGACATCAGAAGATTCTGTAATATTTTTGAGAAGAATTGGAATGTTTTATTGTCGGATCCTGACTTGAGAGAATTGTTAGAAGATAGACCCAGCTTTTCTTTTAGAAATAAGAGGTCCTTAAAAAGGCAACTCTGTTATAAATCCAGAAACAATGAAAGAATGATCCTATCTGATAGGCAGGGGACTTTTCCTTGCAGAAATTGTACAGCATGTGACTATTTATATAATAAATCTACATATATACATCCTACACTAGGATTTGTAATTGATATAGATTTTTATGCTGACTGCAGAACACAAAATTTGGTTTATTTCAGCTTCTGCACTGTCTGTCATGCCTTTTATATAGGCAAAACCAATAGGTGTCTAAAGGAACGTATCCTTAAACACCTTAGAGATATAAGAAATAAAAAAGACACAAGTGCTTTAGCAAAACATGTGGAAGAAGAAGATAGGAAACATATTTTTAATTTCATTGTTTTAGAAATAATAAATAAAAGTAAGAGGGGAGGTGATATAAGGAATAAGGTAGAGGAAGCAGAACAAAGATGGATTTTACTACTTCAGGCAGATAGGTCTCCTGGATTGAACAATGCTGTTTCCTTGATGCCTTTTTTAAAATCCAGACCATTAAAACATTAAGTAATATGGATTATTACATAAAATGTGTCTGTTATATGTATATTTTATTTCATCTTATGCAGAATATAAGGCAAATTAATGTACTGATGTATGCAATTTTAATTAGTCTATGTCATAGTTCTATATGTGTTTTCATTGGTTGAACCATATCTTAAATACCAATGTTTTAACTGTTTTTATGAGTCTGAAGAAGCGATCAGCTGACTTAGATCATGAAAGCGCTTACTCTTGTTTAATAAAATGGTGTGAAACTGCAAGTGAACCGTTTCCTACCTTGACTACTACATCTCAGTTACAACTTTTGGTTTTAAAAAGGACACTACTGTGAAGCTGCAAGTAATTTATTTCCTGACGTGGATTATTCCATTTTTATCTTCAGCTGTGGTCTAACCATTGGTCTTTTCATTTTTTTTCACTTGAGGTGTATACCAGGCTTTTATCCAGCTTTTGTTTTCTTTCACGCATAGCTAAAGAATGCCTTGCGGTTATCTTTGGAGTCCTTGGCAATTTTTCTTTCAAAGTTCGCCTTGGATGATTTCAAGAGGGGTCACAGTTTCCTGCTGATATTGATCAGGGATGTCTTCCTTTCTTGGGATTTTACTCTTTTCTGTACTAGTTTCCTGCTTCTATTGTATAGCTTGTTTATGGCAGGAGTCCACCAGACTGGTTTCCTTTTCTTGGAGGAGTGAGTCTTGGTTTTGCTTGGGATGGCACGATCCATGCATTCTTGTAGGTGGCCGTAGAATGCATTAGTAAAGGATTTTGCAGCTTGGACAGCATTATCCTTCAGCATGGGGCCTTTGAAACTTTCCACCTTGGTCTTAAGTAATGTGAAGTTTGCTTTTAAAACGTTTTTCACAGTGGTTTTCTTGTCCGGGGGTGGGGACAGAATGTGGATATCCAAAGTGATTTGTTTATAGTCAGATCTAACCAGTGAGGGGTTAACCTCCAGTGTGGAACACTAGTTGCCCATGTTGGTGGTGACCAGGTCCAATATGTTGTCACCTCTGTTGGGAGTGTTGACCAGTTGAATCAGGGCGTTTGAGCTTATAAATTCTAGGAAATGTTGGGCAAGGGAGTTAGTACTTGAGTAGTTCTCCCAGTTAATGTTTGGGTACTTGAAATCACCCAATATTAGGGTGTTTGGTAGGACCTTTATGTTTCCCAGTGTTTCCAGAAATGCAGAATGGGAGTCCTGGGACATGGTGGGTGATCTCTAGCAAGCTACAATTTGAATTGTAGGTTTGCCCATTATTAGTTGCACATGGATGATCTCTGAAGCATCGTGCTGTGCCACTAAACTGGAGGTGTGGGTATCCTTGATTAATATGGATATGCCCCCACCTTTTGTATTTCAGTTTGGGTTCTATGGCCGAAATGTATGGTATGAGTTGTAGCCTGGTAGTACTGAGGTGCTCTCTGGATCCTTAAACCAGGTTTCTGTTACTGCACATATATCGATTTTCTTCATACTGAGGAGTGCCTCGAGTGCATGCATTTTGAGGTTTAGACTTCTGGCATTGAGTAGCATTACCCTCAGTTTTCTGTTACTTGTGCTATTTACAGTGGTGGGTTTGTCTTTTGAGCCTTGCCTAAAAAAGGCACTATGGGGGTGGCAAGAGCCTTGGCCAGTATTTGAAAGCCTAAGGGTGACAGGTGCAAGCCATTTCTAGCAAAGCAGCATGGCTTGTTGAGCATGTCATCCCAGGCAGACAGACACTGGATCCCCTTTGAATGACACCAGAAACTTAGCCAATTGTTGAAATTGAGAATTTTTTCTTTATACTGTCATATCATTCTTGGTGAGGGCAGGATGATACTCAGGGTCAGGGTCATACTGGCCTGGACTACGTGATCAGAGAGCTCTTCCATGTCTCTTTAATGTAGTCCAGGGAGGTACGGCTCAGGTCATTCACACCAACATGGGCAATGACAGAGTCATATTTGTACTTGTTCTGGAGTGGCCTGAGTGCTTGTGTTATGTGGCGGATCCTGGCACTCGACAGGCAGCTAACAGTAACCTTCTCCTTATTCAGCCTAGTGAGTGGGATGTCAGTGTGCCTGACTATAGAGTCACCTATTACTAGTATGTTGGGTATGTTATTTTGCCTTAAGGGCTGTGATTGCATGGCACACTAGTTTTGTGAAGTATGTGCTTCATGCTTTGTGTTGGGGGTGGAGGTTGCTTGGGTGTTTGCTTTGGAGGTCTCTGTTGGTTTTGCAGATTTTTATTTAGAACCTGCAAGTATGTTTTCATGTATTTGTGTGTTTTTTGCTGGTGCTGGTTTAATGGGTCTATGTGAGACTGGTGGTGTGATGTAAGTATTTCCCTTTTCCTCTTGACTGTGTGATCCAGTCTTGGGTTGAGAGAGCTTAGCCTCCAGTTTGACTGTATAATTGCATCTCTTGCACGTATTAGTGTTTGGTGGTAGGAGGAGGGGGTTGTCTGTGTACATGAGGCAGTTGTAACATTGCCTCAAAATGCCCAGATTCACAAGTTGGACTGGACAGTACACCTTAAACTCAGTTTCAGGTGTACTCTTCAGGTTTGTGAAAGGCAGATCATGCCTCCTGAACCTGATCGACTTCTTTGAGGCAGTCACTAAAGCCGTAGACAAGGGTAAGGTGGTTCACACAGCCTATCTTGACCTCGCCAAGGCTTTCAGCACCATCCCCCATTCTGGAATTATAGCTAAACTCACTAAACTAGGTATAAATCCCTACATCACAAGATGGGTTGCCAAGTGGTTCACTGACAGAACCCACACTGTAAAAGTTGCAGACTCCAAATCTGACTTCAAACTAGTGACAAGTGGAGTACCACAGGTTTCAGTCCAGGGACCTCTCCTGTTTGGTATCTACGTCTCTGAAGTACAGGCTAACACAGAAGGCCTTTAGCTAATGATGTTTGCAGATGACTGCAAACTAGGAGCCATAGTCGAGTCCCCAAATGATGTGGACATCCTACAGAAGAGCCTCGCTGAGACAGTTGCCTAGTGTCAGAGCCATGGCCTCAAGCTCAGTGCCAAAAAGTGCATTGTCATTCCCTTTGGTAAAATTGTCATTCCCTTTGGTAAAAACTCTGTACCCATGAACTACCACATAGACAGCAGTCTACTTAATGCTGAATGTGTGATAACAGCTTGGGACCCAGGTGGACAGTAGTCTCTCCTTTAATAATCACATCGCCACAGTAGTCAGGAAATCCTTCTATGTGGCACATCTCATCACAAAAGGGTTTTCATCCAGGAAAAAGAGGTCATTGTTCTCTTCTACTCAACACTCATTAGACCCATTATAGAGTACAATGCCCCTTTTGGAATGTACCTCACAAGACATCTGCAGCAGCTAGAAAGACCACAGAAGTACCTCACAAAGAAGATTACTGGCCTCAAACAGATGCCCTACACTGACCATCTCAAAAAACACCAGCTTTACTCTGTAGCATATCGCCTACTCTGAGGTGATCTCTGCCTAACATATAAAGCTATGTCATACCCAGAGCTGTTGGATATGCCACACCTAAACAAATCCCAATCCCTCCAAACTACACGCTCTAGGGGCCTAAACCTTGTCACCACAATAAACAGGACATGCTGGAGGGATAGATTCCTGTCCTAGAGACTTCCCATACTCTGGAACAAACTACCCATCTATGTCAAGCAAAGTTCCTCATTAGCACTCTTCAAGAAAAATCTTGATGAGTGGATGGGAAATAGGAAATACATCCTAGAGATTGCTTCTGTGGCTCTGATTGACAGGGGTACAGGAAAATAACTGTCTTGGGTGGCATAAGCCAGAGAACCTTGTTGGCTAGACTTAAGTCCAATAGCCTAGTACCAACCTATGAACTTATGGAAAAACTGCCCAAACAGCCAATAAACTACAATTTCTGGGCCAGAAACCACTCCTGTTGTGGTAGCTAGACTACCTGGTGCTTACCACTCCCACTGATAAAATAGAAGGCTTCCCTCCAACACAGAAAGTCTTGGGGGGCTCAGAAGCTTAGAAACAATCCTGGATACAGCAAGTCTGTATCAGGGCTAGACCAGTTACAGGAAAGGCTGGAAACAAGTGCAAACATAGGCTTTTAAACCAGAAAGTTGAAGGGGATGGAAAAACTGCCCAAACGGCCAATAAACTACAATTACTTGGCCAGAAACCACTCCTGTTGTGGTAGATAGGCTACTTAGTGCTTACCACTCCCACTGATAAGCTAGAAGGTCTCCCTCTGACACAGAAAGGCTTGGGGGGCTCAGAAGCTTACAAACAATCCTGGATACAGCAAGTCTGTATCAGGGCTAGACTAGTTACAGGAAAGGCTGGAAACAAGTGCAAACATAGGCTTTTAAACCAGAAAGTTGAAAGGGATGGAAAAACTGCCCAAATGTCCAATAAACTACAATTTCTGGGCCTGAAACCACTCCTCTTGTTTTAGATAGGCTACCAAGTGCTTACCACTCCCACTGATAAGCTAGAAGGCTTCCCTCTAACACAGAAAGGCAAGTCAAGCGCAGAAGCTTACAAACAGTCCTGGATACAGCAAATCTGTATCTGGACTAGACTAGTTACAGGAAAGGCGGGGAAACGAGCTTAGATTTTTTTTTTTTACAGAAAAGCAGCTAAAACAGTAAAAACAATTCAAATGCAGTACAAGCTAGCACACTTGAGTGTGTAGCAATATTAAAGCAAATACAGTTTAAATAAATGCAATTAAATTAAAAAAACAACTAAAAACAAGTGCAGAAAGCTATAAATTAGGAAAAAAAAACAAAATTGAGGCACTTAGAGTACCAGAAAACAATGCCAGCATATATATAAATAATTCAGTCAAGCAAAAATTAAGACAATGCAGAATTCTGAACAGTTAAAAAGTGAAAAAATATACTTATCAGCTCTATATTTCCAGATTGTTTGAGAAGCACACTCAGTCAGAACACAAGGAGATTCTAGCAATGGAAGTACAACACAGAAAATTCACCTCAGGCAATGATAAACAGTTAAGATGAGCTGGTTCAACAACCCCCTGATGAAACTAGCTTCTGAGCTACCCTGAGAAACAAAGTGCAGACAGCAAATATATAAATAATAAAGCAAATATATAAATACAGTACAGTGCAAACTGAGTTGCAAAAAGTGTACTTAGTTTGGAATATAAGATGGGAAAGGTTCCAACTCTGGTCACAGGAAAATTCAGCTTTCTGCTTTATCAGCCCTGTACAAATTCATAGAAATGCAGTGCTCTGAATACTTGGTGGACTGAGGGAGAACAGGGTTTGATGAGGGTTTGTCCACAAAAACCTTAAATGTAAAATAACTGTCCTGAATCACAAGTGCTAAAATAAAAACTAAGTTGCATAGAATAGCAGACAAATTTAATCAGGCTACTAACAAGCAGTAATAAGTGCAGAGTAAGAGCAGTTGAACACTTAAGAGCATACACAACAGCAAATTAAAAGCTCAAATATCTGAGCTGTTCGGCTGGCTGCTATATACCTACAATCAACTGTATTACAAGAAGTATAAACTCCCACTGTTACAGATAGTATTGCATTTTATTTTTCTGTTTATTTACTTGTTTCATTGAATATTGTGGTCTCTCTGCCTCTCTGCAGTTACCTTGCTACAAGTGTAGCAGACTGGTTTCAGTGGGGGGTTATTGATGTTTTCACTTCTTTGATATTCGATGTTCATAGTTTCATAGGTGTGTACTAGGCTAATGGCCCTGGAGCCTTTGCAAACCTAGCCCATAGAAGTGCCCTGGCATCGTGCCACCCAATGTTAGTTCCCAGTGCCTCTATCAAGTAGAGCCACTGGAGTGATCCCCAGGGTGAACTTTCAATTTCACATCCACTCATCAAGATTTCTCTTGGAGGGCCAGTGAGGTGTTCTGCTTGTGTGTAACTTTTAGCCTGGAGGGTTTCTCTGTGCTTATAAGTGTTAGTCACATATCTGTGAATTTATTTCTGTTCAAATATCTGAGTAGTTTGGCTGGCTGCTATTTACCTGCAATCAACTGTATTACAAGCTGAGTTAAGTATAAACTCCCAGTGTTACAGATAGTACTGCATTTTATTTTTCTGTTTATTTACTTGTTTCATTGAATATTGTGGTCTCTCTGTCTCTCTGCAGTTACCTTGCTACAAATGGGGGTTATTGTTGTTTTCAGTTCTTTGATATTTGGTGTTTAACTCTTAGCCTAGAGGGTTTCTCTGTGCTTATAACTGTTAGTCACATATCTGTGAATTTATTTCTTCTCAAATATCTGAGCCGTTTGGCTGGCTGGTTGGCTGCTGTCTTCCTGTAATCAACTGTATTACAAGCTGAGTTAAGTATAAACTCCTAGTGTTACAGACAGTACTGTATTTCATTTTTCTTTTTATTTACTACTTTCATTGAATATTGTGGTCTCTCTGTTTCTCTGCAATTAACTTGCTGCACGTCTAGCAGACTGGTTTCAGTGGGGGTTATTGTTGTTTTCACTTCTTTGATATTTGGTTTTCATAGGTTCATAGGTGTGTACTAGGCTAATGGTCCTGGAACCTTTATAAGCCTAGCCCATAGAAGGGCCCTGGTGTCGTCCCGCCCAACCAACATTAGTTCCCAGGTCCCCAGGGTGAACTTTCTATCTCCCATCCACTCATCAAGATTTCTAGCCCATAGAAGTGCCCTGGCATTGTGCTGCCCGATGTTAGTTCCCAGTGTCTCTATCAAGTAGAACAACTGGAGTGATCCCCAGGGTGAACTTTCTATTTTAGTTGGTCCATGGAAGCCACATGCTGGATGCCTTTGATCTTCTTTGTTAGAAACCTCTGAAGTCTCTCTAATTGCTGTAGATGCTTAGGAAGGTACATATCAAATGGGGTGTTATACTTAATTATGGGCTGGATAAGTGCCGAATATAGGGGGATTATAACTTCTTTTGCTCCCTATGTGATGCCTTTACTAATCAAGTGAGCTACGTGGAAAGCTTTTCATACAACAGTAGACATGTGATGGTCGAAGTAAAGCTCACAGTCAACCTGTGATCCCTGATCTCTTGCCACTTCATGGGTACTTAGGCTATTGTTATTGGTTTGATAGTGTGAAGCGACATTGTTTGGGGCTAAGGGAATGATAATGCATTTCTTTGCATTCAGTTTGAGACCATGACTAATACACCAGTTGTTGGTCTCTGTGAGACCATCCTAGAATATATTGACATCATTTGGGGATTCAATGATTGTACCTAGTTTGCAGTTGTCTGAAAACTTGGTCAGCCAGGTCTATATTAGATGAGTGACCGTTCTGATGTTCGAATCATAGATGGTAGACATCATATGATCGAACGTTGGAAATGTCGAACATGAAAGTCAGTGGCTTTTCACAAGCAGAATGGGAAATTTTCCCTTTCTACACTGAGGTGCATTCTTGGAGTTGGTATATTTAAGTAGGGGGGTGTGGGGGTGCAGGGGGGGATTGCCCCCTTGCTCAGAGCAGTAAGGTAAGTTTTTTTTTTTTTTTTTTTTTTTTTTTTTATTATATAGTCGATGTTTCGAACTTCGCTCACATGAGTTCGCTCATGTGAGGTTCGAAGTTTTGAAACTTCGACTATATAATATAGACCCGGTCAGCCACACCCATTTAGTTTTGACCTGAACTCATGAGAAGCATATACCAAACAGTAGGGGGCCCAGCACTGACCCCTGTGGCACTCTGCTGGTAAGATATTTGCTGGTTGATGTGGAGTCACCCAATTTGATAGTGTATGTCCAGTTTGTGAGCCATTTGTCAATCCATATTACAACAAAGGGCTTTATATTCTGTTTTCTAAGTTTATCAGTAATGCCTGAATGTAAGATTGTGTCGAAAGTCTTTGCCAAGTTGAAGTATGCTGTCTGCAAAGATTTGCCCTCATTAATGGCCTTGGTCACACTTTCAAAGAAATCCACCAGACTTAACAGGCAGCCTGTGCCCTTCACAAAGCCAGGTTGGGTAGGGGCCAGGGTTTGGAGGTCACCTATGTCTTTATTTATGAAGTCCATAATGGTACATTCCATGGCCTTACAGATGAGGCTGCTCAGGCTTATGGGTCTGTAATTCCCTGGGTCTGTTGCTAGGCCACTTTTGTGGAGGGGAATAACTGTAGATGTTCTCCATTCTGCAGGAACAAACCCTGTAGTTAGGATATGATTGAAAAGGGTACTTAGTGGTGATGCTAGTTTGTTTTAACCTGTTTAGAAGAAAGTCTGGGATGTCATCTGGTTCCATCGAGGCTATGTTCCATGCCTTGGACAGGGCTTTGAGGACTTGCTCTTCAGCTATGTAAGGTGGGGGAGGGGGAGTTTGGGGGAGGGTTTGTTGTAAGTTAGGATGGGATAAGGGAGTGAAATTTTTGCCAAACCTATCTGATTGCAGGTTTGCTAGCTCTGTGGGGTAAGTGTGTATGATATCATTGGCTATCAGTTCTACACATGCTTGGGTCCTACCCTTTAGCTTACGTACATTGCTGAAAAAGGCCTAATGGTTATCCTTTGCAGTACTTGCTAGGTTTCTCTCAAAAAAGCTCTTGGGCAAATTCACAAATTATCTTATTTGCCTATTAAGGCTGAGGGGGGTGCTTTTCCATTGTTGGGTCCTTGTCTTTTTTTCTTGGACAGCAAATTTTTGCATTTATTGTAAAGTTTGTTGATGCTGGAAGTCTGCAATGGCAACTTGATTTTACTTGGGGCTCTGGCTTTGATTCTATATGGTACAGCCAAGTTTATACACTTATGTAAGTGATTGTACGTGATTGTACAGGGCTTTAGCGTAAGCTTTGGAGAAGTTACCACTTTCATCTTGGGGAGGGGCTTGAAATGAATTCATACCTTCAACTAGGAGGGTATAGTCTGTCTTGGTGAAGGTTTTATTCTGATTTCACCCTTTGTGAGTTCTGGTGTTCGTGTCAGTTCGAAGGTGACTGATTTGTGGTCAGTTTTAACTAATGAGGGTCCAATAGTTGCAGTAGTGCACCTGTTTGACATGTTGGTGAAGATCAGATCTAAAATGTTTGTTCCTCTTGTTGGGTATGAACAATTTGCTCCAGGGCATTTGAATTCACAAAGTTAAGGAACTTTTGTGCTAGGGAGTTTGGGCTAGAGTAGGTTTCCCGGCTGATGGAGGGCTAATTGAAATCCCCCATAACCAGTGTGTTTGGGAAAATTTGGATTGTCTTCAGTTTGGTTAAGTAGGGTTCATGGGTGTCGTGACCGATGGAGGGGGATCTGTAACTGGCTAAGACTTGAATGGGGGTCTTACCCACTGTAACCTGGACCTGGAGTGATTGTCTTCAGTTTGGTTAAGTAGGGTTCATGGGTGTCGTGACCGATGGAGGGGGATCTGTAACTGGCTAAGACTTGAATGGGGGTCTTACCCACTGTAACCTGGACCTGGAGTAACTCCATAGAGTTGTCCAGTTTAACTAGACGTGAGGTGAATTTGTCTCTAATATAGATTGAAACACCACCTCCTTTGGTTTTCACATGTTCCTTTTGAGGTCTGAAGGTGTGGAAGACATTGTAGCCTTGCAGGGCTGGGGTACTCTTTGAGGCCATAAAACAGGTTTCTGTGACTGCACAGACATTTACATCTTGTAGTGCCAGAAGTGCTTCCAGGGAGGGCAGTTTTCAGCTTAAGCTCCTATCATTTAGCAGCATGACCCTCATTTTGCTCTGATTGGTTAATTTCACATTGGTAATGTTTTCGAGACCTTGCCTAAAACAGGCGCTATGGGAGGGCCAAGAGCCTTTGCCAGCAGCCAAAAGCCTAGGGGTGCCAGGTGTAAACTGCCTCTAGCAAAGCAGAGAGGTTTGTCGACCATGGCTTCCCAGACAGACAGGAACTGGATCCCCTTGGAAAAACATCAAAAACTAAGCCAGTTACTGAAATCAACCATTTTTTGTTTATGCTGTGGAATCATTCTAAGTGAGGGTAGTATGCTGCTCAAGGCTAGGGACATACCTGCCTGGGACACATACTCAGAGAGCTCGACCATATCTCTCTTCATATACTCCAGTGAGGTATGTCTCAGGTCATTCACACCAACATGAACTATGACAGAATCATAACAGTACTTGTTGCTGAGAGACCAGAGTGCATGCATGATTTGGTGTATCCTGGCACCGGACAGGTAGCCGACCATGACTTTCTCCTTATCCAATCTGTCGAGTGGGACATCCATGTTTCTTACTAGTCTCTGATGACAGGAAGTCTTGGTTTTTGAGTGTTACACCTTACGGGCTTGGGTGAGATACTGGAGTTGCTATGTGTCATGGGTGCTGTGGAGACTGTGTTAACTGTAGCAGACTTGTGTTTTGGAGGTCTCTGGTGTTTTGGTAAGTTTTTTGAACGAACCTCTACGTATGTGCATTTACATGTTTGACACGTATTATGTGTATGAGTAGTTGTATGTGTATGAGTAGTGGTACTATGTGGATATGTAGTGGTGGGTGACTTGACAACTTTCTCCATGTTACTGTTTTGAGTGAGAGAGAGCATGGATTCTAGATTCTGGGTGTAAATACATCTCTTGCACTCTGTACTAGACTGTGTTATTAATAGAGGGCTGTCTGTGTACATGAGGCAATTGCTACACTGCCTCAAGAGACCCAAGTCAAGAAGGTTGGCAGGAGAAACAAGAGTAGTCCAACTGTCCTTAATGATAGGGTGAAGACTGTTGTCACTAGTAGTGGATTTTCAGAGACGATCACAGAGGAGCTTGGCGAATGGATATTTTTGCCTGGGTTTTAAGGGAAAATTTGTTGAATTTAACTGCCTGGCTTTGGAACACAGTTGTGCAGTAGTGAGTAATGCTGCCTGATGTGCAAACAAGCAGAAACTTGCTCAAAACTTGAAAAAGACTCTAACAAAATTCAAAAGGACCAATGAGGATGCTTATTCCAAGCCCTAGACTGGCCTCCCTTTACCAGTCAGGTGCCAATAGGGTTGTCACCTTCCTTCGTGGCGAAAACCGAAGTAAAGCCACACCCCTCGTGTCACCAGTAACACCACCCACCCCACCCCTCTCCTGCCCACATCCCACCCATTTTTGTGACATCACAATGACATCACTCGGTGGGGAATGCCCTCTTTTTCCATTCCTGCTGTGTGCTTTCAGCTGATTTACTATGCTTTTCTGTAAAAAAAGCATAGTAAATTAGCCACTTTACAAACTCTGATAGTCTGTTTCCTTTTTAAAACAGAATATTGGAGTTTGTACAGTGTTTTCCGGACTACCGGAGAATCAGTTTGATTTCTGGATAGTCCGGGAAAAAATGAAGGGGTGGCAACCCTAGGTGCCAACAAAACACAATTCTCTCACAAAAGTACAGGTAGGCCCCTTCCAATCTAAGGTGGCCTGGAAAACATGCTCAGAACAAACAGACCACTGCAAACAGTTCTAGAAGCAGCAAGCCTGTATCTGGACTATACTACAGCTACTAGGTTCCCTAGTTTCAGCGGGAAACACTAGAGAATGTTTAACACGGCAGAAAAAGCATTTAGAACAGCACACAATCAGCTAGGAGGCTCTAAAGAATGATTTAAACCGTTAACAGATCAGTTAATTAAGTACTGCTTGGTGGGAAAACCAGAGCAGGCAGAACAGATAGCTTTGAAACAGTGAAAAAATACCAGTAAATACTTAACAAACAGTGCAAACAACAAGAAAGCGTGCTAAACAGAGAAAACAGCAATAAAGTTAGATTTTACAAGCACAATGCAGCAGACAATTGCAGTAGAACAGTGTAGCTTAGTCTGCAGTAAATAAATGCACTATAAATGTAGGCGTTAGGCAATAAAAAGTGCAGTAAATAGTATAAATAAGCAAATTTTTTTTTGAAGCTGAGAAACCACTAGTCATTTGGTATCTCAGCTTAGAGTTATGGCTGGTAGTCCACCTCAGTTCAGCTTGGTACAAACAAGCAGAAACCTGCTCTGAGTTGTGGCTGGTAGCCCACCTCAGTTCAACTTGGTATGAATAAGCAGAAACCTGTTCAGATGCAGGGCCTAAATACCAAAGCTAAAGCTTGAAAAAAAAAAACCTCTTAACAAAATTCAAAAGGACCAATGACGATGCTAACTCCAGTCCTAGACCATCCTCCCTTTACCAATCAGGTGCCAGTCAAACACAGTTCTCTCACAAAAGTGCAGGTAGGCCCTTTCCAATCCAAGAACGGCCTGGAAAATGTGCTCAGAACAAACAAACCACTACAAACAGTTCCAGAAGCAGCAGGCCTGGATCTGGACTATGCTATAGCTACTAGCTACCCTAGTTTCAGTTGGAAACACTAGAGAATATTTAACACAGCAGAAAATAGACATGGGACACTGAAAAAGTTTAAAACAGTGCAAAATCAACTAGGAAGCTCTAAAGAATGATTTAAACAGTTAACAGATCAGCTAATTAAGAAGTACTTGGTGGCAAAACTAGAGCAGGTAGAACAGATAGCTTTAAAACAGAGAAAAAAATACCAGTAAATATTTAAAAGTGAGAACAACAACAAACTTTCTAAATAGTGGACAAAGCAATAAAAGTGTTGTATGAAACAGCATGAGCCACTCAAATTCTACAAGAACAAGCATTCATTTTGGCAAAAAAGTGAATTCCAGTCCTTTATATTTGATTGTGGGTATGGTCTGTCCTACAAAATCATTAAAAAAGCCCTACTTTAGGGTTGCCAACTTATGTGCATATATGCAGCATTTAATCAAGTTGTACAGTATTGGTAGTGTGACATATTCGAGATCTTTGTGACAGTACCTTTAGGTGCACATTTGTAGAAGTCAGGAACAGTAAACATGTTAAAGAGGCTGGTTTGAGAGGTATTACAACCATGTACATGTAAAAATCGCCTGTAGTTAAACCGAGACCATGCAATAACTAAAACTATCCACTGGTAAGAGTTCAACAACTCCTAGTTGTTATAATTTACATTTTCTTTTTATGCTGATTTTGCTACTGAAAATTTGAAATATGTAGCATGTTATACTGTGTATTTTAGCACTGTATAAGTATATTTTTTGTTTGTTAGTTAATGATGCTTAGAAATTGAATGGAATTCAATATTGTATTTATGTATGTAAATATTATTTTAGATAATAAATGGAGAAATCTATCCACCAACAGTAAATGATGCTGCTATTAACATGACCTATCCTCCTCACATCCCTGATGAGAAACGTTTTGCCATGGGACAGGAAGTTTTTGGCCTTCTTCCAGGGTTGTTGATGTATGCAACAATTTGGCTTCGAGAGCACAACAGAGTATGTGATATCCTGAAAGCAGAACATCCAACCTGGGATGATGAACAGTTGTTTCAGACTGCTAGGCTTATACTGATTGGTAGGCAATGGCATTTGTTATCCATTTTATTTTGATGCATGTCTTTCATGCACAAACATGTTGTTAAGCCTGGTTATTGTAGTTTTCAGCAATTGAGCAGTTATTGTAATCTGTATATGTTCTTTCCTGTGTCTTAAGGTAATCTTTTAATCATTTTTGCTGTAATACGCGTAGGGCTTGACTGTTCCATTATGTACTCATGTGATGCATTTCAGCGTTGTTGATTTCTTTGAATATTGATGTAGCTGGCCGATAATTTATCAGAAATTTTTCAGTACAAACATGATTAATCCATTCTACATAAAGATATATTTATTTTCATTACTGTTAGAAAAGTACTCATTTGATTGCCATGAGGTAATTCAGAGATAATCCTGCACTTTAGCTAATGACATTTTATATTTTATTTCCAACTATCTTCTGTTTGAATATATTTAATTTTTCTGATGGACAGAAAAGTGAATGAGTAGAGAAAGATGCAGGGTCATAATTGGAGAGCTACATGTGTTCTATAAAAGAGGTTAGTTAATGTTTGGAACTTGCAGTGATCATTTTTCTTTTGTAGTTAGTAATATTTAAATGTTCAACTTCTAGCTTTCACTCTTATAAAGTTGATACATCTTTTAAATGAAACTGTAAATATACTTAAAGATGTTAAAGTAGTCACTTGGTGTTTGTTTATTGAAACTATTTTAGATCTATTTCTTACAAGAAGCATTAAGTTCTACATGAAAATAGAAGCCAGATTCAATAAGGTTTGGACTGGAGTAGTGTTTTGGAGGGTCTCCATCAGTCTGCCATAGCACTCTAATTTTAAAGGTCAGCTCCACCCCTTTATATGATATCATACAAAGGAGTGCATTGCACAATGACTGAAACCTTAGAGATACCTGATATGCCAGGAACAGGTAGGGAGATTCAGAAATCTTCACTATTAATGACCCACATTACCTACTGCTGGTACAATCTGAAGACTGCCAAGCCCACATCATAACCACACAGAGGTCAACTAAAGCTGGACATTCTCAGTGCATGTACATATTGGCCATAATACTGCATTTATAAATGGGAAAACTCTGTCATGCTTGGATTATCAGGCATGATCTACAGTACTGGTAGTTGGCAAGCTCTGATGCTGCTCTGCTGAAACTGTTAAGTTTTCTAAGAAAAGAAAATAATTTTGAGTTGTGCACTGTATTTGAAAGGGATGACCTGTGAAATGATAGTACAGTACATTTGTGCAGACCTCCCCAGCCAATAACTAACAGTATGCCAGCCTTAGCACAAACCTCACCTGCAACTGGCTATTCATCATGCAATGCCTGCAGTACCAGTTGTGACGTATAGGTAGGTAGAGTATTCCTTTGTAGTACCAGTAGTGACATTCAGGTGCATAGAGTACTCCTTTGCAGTACCAGTTGTGACATTTAAATGGGTAGAGTATGCCTCCTGTCACACACCCTCAAGGAACATCATGTGATACTCCAGTACCTAAATGTTTTACATTGGCATTCAATGCCAATATAACATTTCTGAGTACTGTGGTGTTACAAATATGAGGAGCATTTAAGACTCATGACCAGATCTCCGTGATCCCTCATTGGTCTAGTCAGCATGAAGAATTGCAGAGGCCTTATTTTAGACTTGGAGACTGCATAAGTGATAATTGTATCATGCCACCTTCAAGTGTAAATGTTTTTGGAATCCCACTACAGTTCAGGAGACTCGCATGTTACAGATGAAGTTATCAACAGGTACTGGAGAGCGGAGTTATTGTTTCAGAGAACATTCTCATGAAAAGCAATCTCCTCTACCCAGGACAATGAAGGCTAGCTAATACTGATGGAAAGACAACTCTGGTTCTCAGTACTGTTCCTTTATGGGGTTTCATTGTCATTGCATGATCCTGAGTAATAACTCAATTTGTCATTTAGTATAGCTGCTAAAGCCATTTATGAATTCTAGTAGTTTTGCTTGGTTATTAGAATATTGTCCTCCATTTTAACCAAATCAGCCTGTTAGCAACTTGTGAAGAAAGTGCCATTTTGATGAGGATCCATTATTTGACAACTATTTTATCTCTGTAAATGCCAGTTTATTTTCTATTCAACTCCACAGTCTAAAAATCCTCTTCAGGACTGAGGTATTTCCAGAACTCACACTTTTTTTCTTTTTTCTTTGATTCAGTTACCACAAAACTGATGATTTCGAACAGTCTTGTCATGTTGTGAGATGGACATAACAGGTTTCTTTGTTTATATTCTGTTTTTAGTTTGTTACGATTCGCATACAAAATCAATAATACCAAAAGGAACACACTAATAATAATTAAAGTATCATCTTTAATAAAGTCTTGTGGCATTTCAAGAGTATGCCTGCTGTCTTCACTTTGTCATAAGGAGAATTTAAGCTATATGTTTGGTGATTAAGGAGCAGTTCTCCCAGTAGGATCTATGGTGATAGACTTTAGCTTCCCAGTTCTTAGCCATACTGCTTTGATTTCTTGCACCTGAGGTTACAGGTTACTTTGGAAGGCATTGATTGCAGTGAGTGAGTTAAAGAAAGTCAGCAACTAGTGATAGTAGTGTAAAAGATGGAAACTGATTTAATGAACACTGAAGAAAAAAATGCATACAAATGATAATAGAGACTATAGCCAGCCACCACAGCAATGTTCCAGTAACAGTGAAACTGCAAGTTTTTGAAAGTCCAGGAGATATAGTTTAGAAGGTGTGAAGTTGGGAGTGTGACACATATTTGATCTCTTATGTGGATATATTAGAAGTGATACTAAAACCCAATATTGTGCCCATTCAGCAACAAGGGATGGATACATTGGGTGGGCAAGTAGAATCTGTGCAGCAAATGGTTGCATTGAAGGATATGGCTCAAAAGAAGAACTTGAGACTGATTGGCATGTTGGAAGGAGAAGGGGATTCAGATTCAGTCATTTTTATAAAAAATTAAGATGGCATTCTGGACAAGGGTTATGGAATTATTGGACTTGGAAGGTGATGAGATTGCCAGTATCAGTATCAGAGAAGGCATGTGATAAACCTTGAGTATTTTTGGTACAATTTATGTCTACAGATGAAAAGGAAGAGGTGCTATGGCAGTTATGACAAGCACTAAAAACGTGAACAGTAGCATCTCAAATGTTACATGTGGATCATGGTTTGCCAGATGTAACATTTCAACAGCAGTTCATGGGAGCAGATATAAAGTGTAATAAACATAGGTTCAAATTTCAGAAATACAGGCCCAATTGTAGACCTTTTGCGTTGTAGATTTATTCACTAGAGGATGTCTTGATGTTTATAAAGACCAAATAATATACTTCCAGTCGAGCCATGATAACTTGAAATACCAAAGATGAAGAGCTCAGAAATTAAAAATATTTCTGTATCTATAAGGAATCCTGCTTGGTAATAATACCTGTTTGTTAACTAGATAGGCCCACTGGACCTATTATCCATTTTCAGAGGCAACCCAAGAACAATGTCTGGTTACGTGACTTGCTGAAGGTCATATAGTGGGTAAATGAGGAAGGAGGAAATGAAATGCTGTACCAAAGGAACTACAGCCCATAGTTAGTCATTTGCACCATCTGTTTCATTCCATCATGCAGTTGTGCATATGTAACCCTTATGCCTCCTAAACACCATTTAGAAAACCCACGGCAAAGGCAAGAGAACTCCTAGGCTAATTTGCTTTGGTAAATGATAAAGCATATGTTCCCTAAAACATCCACCACTGCACTTGAGATGGATGAGTGAACAGCTCAGTGTGTTGATGTATCTAACCAAAATCCAGTACTGGCCAGTATTTTGGATCTATTAGTAAACTCTCTATCTCTCTCGATCTTCCAACATAACAAGCAACCTCAGGTCCAAGAAAATCATGGCAAGGTTGTCAAGCGAACTGTACAGATGAAGTCTGTCAACATGGCTCAGCTGGGAGAATTGCCGAACTAGATCACAAGGTTTCTGTTTTGCTGGAGTTTACACAAACCTCTCATGACTAAGTGATAGATCAAGAGTATCAGAGGCTGCTGCATTAATATCAGAGTACTAGGGCTGCAAGAAGGAACACAACAGTGAGATCAGGTCCATTTTCTAACAGCCTGACTACTCACAATTTTAGGTGTTAATCTGGTAGCATGGGTCTGTTGCTGTTGTCACTGTAAATGGATAAGCAAGGCTGGTGTTTATCTGATCAGCAAAAAGAAAATTGATTTGGGCTGTGGTGGCCAAAAAGGGGATTATTTATGTTAAAACGAAAAGTAGGTTAGACAACGAGTATTCAAAATAAACTGGAAAAGGGGAAACTGTGGCTTCCTGTGCTTAGAGTGCTTATGTACATCACTTTTTTACCCCTACTGCATGTGGTTGGATGGTGGCTGTATGTTTTTCGACATTAGAAGAGGCTATAGAACTCCCACAAGAAAGGAGTCTTTTCTAACATAAAGAAGGTATGGGGACGGAAGTTCAGGGAAAGAGAGAGAAAGAAAAGAGTAAAGGAGTAGCCATTTCCCCTGGGATAAACAAGAGCAGGGGAGTGACAAAGACAACTAGTACTTTGGGTTTAGCCCCCCCCCCCCATGTGAAAAAAGGTTGCTGCCCGGAAAAATTCCACATGCCTTTCTATGGTGCCTGCTGTGGAACTTTGGCCAAACTATAAATACTTTTTCTTACGCTGACTGCTATATAAATGTGGGTCTCACACTAAAGTTGATCCATATGTAATAATATATTTGAGATGAAGTGTCTTATCCATTTGCTATGAAGAAGACAAGTAGATAGCTGGCTTGGATCTCTAAAGGTGGAGGCATCAACTGATGGAAAAGTTAATACTCTTGTAAGACTGGACTGTTTATTTAATATGTGCTGTGTTAAGCCATGTATAGCTGATACAAAGGAGAAACATTAATTACAGGGGCTGTTTCCTTTAGTTTTTCAATCCAGCAATGGATGTTAATTTGTATATCAGTTTGGAAATTGTTCTCTGTTCAGAAGGTTTTTCAGAGAAATGTATAAGGTAACCAGGATTACTAACAGCTAACTATTAGTTCTGAAGGCCCTTTTCATTATTAAAAAATGTATTGTGCATAGTTTCCATGTTATGTTATGTTATGGGATATGCACAGATCATTTTTCTGTATATTACAGGATACAATGGGACTGGTCAAGGTCTGTATCAGCAAGATGGCTGGACTTATCTGTTTATTTGATTCAGCTCTATGTTATAGATTGCTGAATATGCTGCTCTCTTATAACAGTGTTCATATACAGGTCTGCTTGACTGTTTTTGACTAATTTATTATATCTTAGTAACAACCCATGTTTGGGTGTGGGTATCACAGGATTTAGACAGAGTTGATATGGTTTGATCACAAGGGGGAAGCCTGAGTGATTAAACAAAGCTCACCGTGGGTAACTCCTTTGATACCCACACCCACTCGTGGGTTATTGCTGTTATACAGTGACATTCTTTAAGAAAGAAATTGGTTATCTTTCTTAAAGGAAGTCTTTGTATAACAGCAAGTTAGTGTCCCACTGTGATTTTTCGGTTGTGGAGGAGGTAAAGGATGTACAAACCATGTGCTCAGCATGTGTACGCTGACATCTCAGTTGTACCTTTCAGAATGTACTAAACATGCTCAGCATATGTACGCTGACATCTCAGTTATACCTTTCAAGATGTACTAAACATATGCTCAGGATGTGTATGCTGACAACTCAGTTATACCTTTCAGGATGTACTAAACATGTGCTCAGCATGTGTACGCTGATATCTCAGTTATACCTTTCAGTTTGCACTAAGCATGTGCTCATCATGTGTACGCTGACATCTCAGTTATACCTTTCAGGATGTACTAAGCATGTGCTCATCATGTGTACACTGACATCTCAGTTATACCTTTCAGGATGTACTAAGCATGTGCTCATCATGTGTATGCTGACATCTCAGTTATCCCTTTCAGGATGTACTAAACATGTGCTCATCATGTGTATGCTGACATCTCAGTTATACCTTTCAGGATGTGCTAAACATGTGCTCATCATGTGTATGCTGACATCTCAGATGTTCATTGTGTTTCACTGTTGCAGTCATTACACTTGGGTTATCCTGCTGGCAGGCTACCCACAGTCTGCCTGAATTCCAAAGTCCTGGTCTGGTGTCTGTTGCTGTCGCCTCTTCCCTGATGGTGCGCCAGGGGTATAAAAGATGCAGCCGACGCCATTTTCTCCAGTCTTTCTTGCCGCGCGGTGCCCAAAGCAAAAGCAGTTCGCAAGTGCCGGTTGGCCGACTCCTGAGATTTTCAAACCGAATTTCAGATCCGAAGTCTTCATTAAAGCTAAGTACCCCGTTGGTGAAACTTTTTTCTTGCTCCAGACCAATGTCAGAAAAAGTTAACAATTGTATTTCTTGTGGGAAGCAAATACCTTATAAGAATTTTCATTCTTACTGTATTCCTTGCCTAGGCCCTATCCACGACGTTGCTAGCTGTCAGGTTTGTGCTAAATTTAACCAAAACACTATTAAGCTTTGGTACGATTTTGCCTTTCATTACTTTGGCCGAAGATTTAATTATATAATGCCGTCAGAACAGCCGATGACTGGAGTTTATAAAAAACGCAAGGAAGAGGAAAAGGACAGGCATCCGAGGTCCAAAACCGATGACGAGGCCTCCGCTAGGCCAGTCGCCGTTTCTCAGTGAGGTGCTTTCACAGCCCCTGACACCTGCTACCTCAAAGCCACAGGCTGCTTCTGACTCCCACGTGGAGCTGACTCAGCCTCTGGATACTCAAGGTATTGGACACTCGGAAACTATTCCCTCAGATGGGTCCGGAGCTGCTGAGCAGGCATTGGCTTCTGAGGGTGTTTTCAGACCTATACAGTTATATGTCAAGCAAACTTCAGCTTCAAAGGCAAAGACTAAAACAGCTCTAAAGACAAAGAAACAAGTACAGCATTCTCCTGGACAGACTTCCATGCCTAAGAAACAGATGCTTAAAATGTCCGAAGACCTAATTACTTTGTTCAGGGGTTCCCATCCCCCTCCTGATAAGAGGCCTAGGCAAGAGACAGAATATGATTCTTCTGATCAGGTTTCCATTTCCTCTGACTCCACCTCTGAACAGGGATACTCTCTTCCTCCCTATGGGGATTCTGATGCTGAAGAATCTATTCCTTCAGCCTCTCCTCCTGAGGATTATTCTTTTGGGGAAACCCTGCATACCATGAGGGAGCATTTTCACTGGGAGAGCCAAGATTACTCAGAATCTAAGAAAAGGCTCAGAAACTTTCTTTTACTACCTCAGCACAGACCTCTTGCTATTCCACCTGTTCTAGACATTGTAGATGATGTATTTTTAGAGTCCGGCCTGTCTCCTGACTCTTTACCCCCTGCACCTGTTAAGCCAGACAGATACTACAGGGTTCCAGACTCTCATACATTTCTATATAAAAACCCTGCTGCTGACCCAGAAACTATATCTCAGGGTCCCAAATGGGTCAAGGCTTCCACTGCAAAAAAACCTGTCCCCTCTGATAGGGATTCTAGGGCACTGGACAGAT
This sequence comes from Protopterus annectens, assembly GCF_019279795.1. Taxonomy (NCBI): domain Eukaryota; kingdom Metazoa; phylum Chordata; order Ceratodontiformes; family Protopteridae; genus Protopterus; species Protopterus annectens. The sequence continues at coordinate 399,170,712 of NC_056750.1, read as the reverse complement.
GGAGGAAAAAAGTTTACACCTCTGCTACTTTAGCTGTAAGGGCTTTAAACTGCCAGTTTCTCATGCTTAAATATTAGCAATACTTAATGTCACTGCTAAAACAGAAAATGCTGACAAATTCTGAATGTTCTGATAACAAGGAAATGCAGGATTTATTGCATGCAGCTGAACAAGTGGGAAAGCATACTTTGCAATGTGGTTTTGTTTCACTGGAGGCCTCTTGCAGGGCCACTGTCACGGGTACTGTCATTAGAAGGCATGCTTGGTTAAAGGAACAGAATCTGCCTGATCATGTTAAAGCAAAATTATTGGATGCTCCATTACAGCATGATACTTTCTTTGGTGTTAAGGCAGAAGAGGTGTTGAAGAAAATGGAAGATAAAGCAAAATCTATGCAGACAGTTAAGGATTTCTTACAGGTACAGCCACCCAGATTTAGCAGGAACTGGCCTAAGAATTGGTCCTTTCCCATGTCAGACAGGCCACAAAGAGGCAGATACAGATGCCCTAGAGGCAGATCCCAGCTCCAAAGCTCATATAGGCCTAAACAATGGGGTGCTTCTACCTCCAAAAGCGGAGAAGACAAATCACAGCCATACAGGAAACAGTCCCAATGACATTCCTCTGCCAATGCCAAACACTTATCTTTTGGCAGAACCCTTAGGGGGAAAACTAGCACTTTTTCACAAAATTGGCACATGATCACCCAGGTCAAATGGGTCTTGAATATAGTGTCTCAGGGCTACAGGTTCCACTTTCACACCCTTCCAAAGACAAAAGGTATGCCAGACCTGCCACACAATCAATAGGCAGAGGCACAAAAGCAAGTTTCATCCCTCATGGACATGAGGGCTATTCAGCGAGTACCACAGCAAGAGCAGGGACAAGGATTTTACTCAAGACTTTTCTTGGTACCCAGAAAGGACAAAGCCTGGAGACCAATACTGGACCTTTCTATTCTAAACACTTTTCTGCACGTTCCAAAATTCAAAATGTTGACTCTGCAGCAGCTTCTGCCCATGCTGGGCAACAAGGCTTGGCTTGTAACTTTGGACCTCAAAGAGGCATACCTGCATGTCCCAATCAGACAATCTTGCAGAAGATACCTCAGATTCATAGCTGGCTGAATGCACTACCAATTCTCTGCACTACCCTTTGGCTTATCTACTGCACCCAGAGTCTTCGCAAAATGCCTGGCACCAGTAATTGCATTTTGCAGACAAAGAGGAATACAAATATATCCTTACTTGGATGACTGCCTTATTCAAGCAGAGAACAAGGACATTCTACTGAAGCATATGGCATTTGTAAAAAGATTACTAATTTGCCTAGGGTACACAGTGAACGAAAAGAAATCAAAACTGGTGCCCTCTCAAGAGATAATATCCCTGGGTGCAAGCTTAAATACAACTGCCCAGATGGCTTATCTCATGCTAGACAAACAAAGGCAACTGACTTCTTACTTCGAAATGATGGCAACAAAGACCCAGTTATTTGCAAGAAAAATTCTGCAGGCTTTGGGCTTCATGGCATCCTGCTTTCTGCTAATTCCATATGCAAAACTGCATATGAGGAAATTACAATGGTATCTAAAAAGTGTTTGGACTCAACATTGTCACAGCCTGGAAACATTAATTACCCTCATTCCCTGCCTGCAACAGGAGTTTCGATGGTGGGCACAGGCCTGTCACCACAACAAGGGACAGCCATTCACTTTACCCACAGCCAGGCAGACACTAACAACAGATGCATCAGATTATGCCTGGGGGCCCACATGGCAGGAATATGTATTCAGGGCACATGGCCTGTAAGCCAAATGCATCTTCATATCAATCAAAAAGAGATGCTAGCTGTACAGAATGCCCTGACAGCCTTCAAGGATCTACTTCATCCAGGACAACTGCTGATAAAGACGGACAATACTACAGTCATGTGGTACATAAACAAGCAAGGAGGCACACATTCCTACCCCCTCTGCAGACAAGCCATGACTTTGTGGAACACAGCATTGACTTATCAAGTACACCTGCAAGCACAATTCCTGCCAGGACAGACAAATACTCTGGCAGACGATCTAAGCAGAAACCTCATGGATCCTCATGAGTGGAAACTAGATCCACAAATCTTCAGCATGATAACAGGGAAATGGGGATGCCCAGACATAGATCTATTTGCCTCCTCTCACAACTGCCAGCTACAGAGATTCTGCACACGGACTTATCACAAACAAGCTTGGAAAGTGGAGACCCTATCATTCAGCTGGAAAACCCTTACAGTATATGCTTTTCCTCCACTGCCTCTCCTCCCCAAGGTACTCCTAAAGGTCAGACAAGAGAAGCCAAAAATTATACTGATTGCCCCAGACTGGCCACGCCAGCACTGGTACCCAATCCTAAAGAGCTTGTCTCAAGACCCAGCCTGGACATTACCTCAAATGTCTCATTTGCTGACCCAACTAAACAATCAAATCCTGCACAGCCAACTCAGAACCCTAAATCTGGCTGCATGGCAGATAATGTAACCATTCAGAACACACCTCTCTCTAAAGCAGTTATGGATGTTATTTTGGAGGCCAGGAGGCTCAGCACCAGAAAATCTCAGCACCAGAAAATCTTATGGGGAAAAATGGAAGGGATTCTGTGTTTGGAACCAGGCACAAGGAATGGACACGCTTGTACCAAACATTCCTCAGACTTTACAATACCCAACTGAAATGCTGAACAAAGGCCTATCCTTCTCATCAATTAAGATCCATGCCTCTGCCATTTCAGCTCATTACAATACGGACCCACCTATTTTTTCACATCCACTGCTAAGGCAGTATCTCAGAGGGGCCAAAAACATAAGACCTCCAAGGAGAGCTCCAATACCTGCATGGGAACTCAATTTTGTCTTGGAAAAGCTCACACTGCCTCCTTCTGAGCCAGCCAATACAGCTGAGATAAAATATTTATCATGGAAAACAGCTCTGTTCCTAGAAATAACTTCAGCAAGAAGAGTCTTAGAGTTACAGGAACTAATGGCTGTGGAACCTTTTATTATTTTCCATCTGGACAGGGTGTCTCTCAGGACAAACCCAACATTTATGGCCAAGGTAGTGTCCAATGGGGATCTTAACCAAACCATTCATTTGCCTACCTTTTATCCAAACCCACAGAATAAGGGGGAGAGACTTCTGCATTTTTTGGACATGCACAGACAGCTACGCTTTTACTTGGACAAAACTAAAGCTTTCAGAAAGACTGAGCAACTCTTAGTGGCATATGCTGCAGGATCGCAAGGAAAAGCTATTTCAAAGCAGACTATTTCAAAATGGATAGGCCATTGCATTCATTTCTGCTATTCACAACATGGCAGATCAGTGCCCAAGGGCATTAGGCCACATTCAACCAGAGCAGCAGCCACTTCAGCAGCCTTCCTCAGAAGAGTACCAGCCAAGGACATTTTGGAGGCTGCAACTTGGACTTCAGTGCACACTTTTACAAAGCACTACCACTTACCTCTTTACTCTAAATCCAGAGCAGGCTTTATCACTGCAGTTCTGCAGGGCCTCATAGCCACTCCTAATTATATTTAGGCCCAGCCACCCAACCTCAGTTTTGGGATTCAACCCAAGTGTAATGACTGAAACAGTGAAACACGATGAACATAGTACAGTTGTGTACCTACCATAAATGTAGATGTTCGAGTGTATTCACTGTTGCAGTCCAGGTTACCCTCCCACCATCCCCCTTTCATTACCGGGACTTATCTGTACTTCTCTATTCTATACAACCTATGTGGTGTATTTGCTTGTAGATGAAGGTAATGTTTATGTTAGTGCATGCTTTTTTATGAGCAGAATTTTTAGCCTACCTTTTTGGCGGCACCTGACATCTAGGGCAAGAAAAACTGAAGAAAATGGTGTCGGCTGCATCTTTTATAGCCCTGGTGCACTGACGTCAGGGAAGAGGCGACAGCAACCGATGCCGGACCAGGACTTTGGAATTCAGGCCGACTGCGGGTAGCCTGCCAGCAGGATAACCCAAGTGTAATGACTGCAACAGTGAATACACTCGAACATCTACACTTATGGTAGGTACACAACTGTACTTTATACCTTTCAGGATATACTAAGCATGTGCTTATCATGTGCATGCTGACAGCTCAGTTATACCTTTCAGGCTGTACTAAACATGTGCTCATCATGTGTATGCTGACATCTCAGTTATACCTTTCAGGATGTACTAAACATGCTCAGCATGTGTACGCTGACATCTCAGTTATACCTTTCAGGATGTACTAAACATATGCTCAGGATGTGTATGCTGATAGCTCAGTTATACCTTTCAGGTAGTACTAAATATGTGCTCAGTATGTGTACGCTGACGTCTCAGTTATACATTTCAGGATGTACTAAGCATGGGCTCATCATGTGTACGCTGACATCTCAGTTATACCTTTCAGGATGTACTAAGCATGTGCTCATGTGTACACTGACATCTCAGTTATACCTTTCAGGATGTAATAAACATGTGCTCAGCATGTGTGCGCTGACATCTCAGTTGTACCTTTCAGGATGTACTAAACGTGCTCAGCATGTGTATGCTGACATCTCAGTTATACCTTTCAGGATGTACTAAACATGTGCTCATGTGTACACTGACAACTCAGTTATACCTTTCAGGATGTACTAAACAAGTGCTCATTATGTGTATGCTGACATCTCCGTTATACCTTTCAGGATGTACTAAACGTGCCTATCATGTGTACACTGACATCTCAGTTATACCTTTCAGGATGTACTAAATATGTGCTCAGCATGTGTAAGCTGACATCTCAGTTGTACCTTTCAGGATGTAGTAAACGTGCTCAGCATGTGTAAGCTGACATCTCATTTATACCTTTCAGGATGTACTAAGCATGTGCTCATCATGCGTATGCTGACAGCTCAGTTATCCCTTTCAGGCTGTACTAAACATCTGCTCATCATGTGTATGCTGACATCTCAGTTATACCTTTCAGGATGTACTAAACATGTGCTCATCATGTGTACGCTGACATCTCAGTTATACCTTTCAGGATGTACTAAACATGTGTTCAGCATCTGTGCACTGACATCTCAGTTGTACCTTTCAGGATGTACTAAACGTGCTCAGCATGTGTACACTGACATCTTAGTTATACCTTTCAGGATGTACTAAACATGTGCTCAGCATGTGTATGCTGACATCTCAGTTATACCTTTCAGGTTGTACTAAACATGTGCTCATGTGTACACTGACAACTCAATTATACCTTTCAGGATTTACTAAACATGTGCTCATGTGTACGCTGATATCTCAGTTATACCTTTCAGGATGTACTAAACATGCTCATCATGTATACACTGACATCTCAGTTATACCTTTCAGGATGTACTAAACGTGCTCAGCATCTGTGCGCTGACATCTCAGTTGTACCTTTCAGGATGTACTAAACGTGCTCAGCATGTGTATGCTGACACCTCTGTTATACCTTTCCAGATGTACTAAGCATATGCTCAGGATGTGTATGCTGATAGCTCAGTTATACCTTTCAGGATGTACTAAATATGTGCTCAACATGTGTACGCTGACATCTCAGTTATACCTTTCAAGATGTACTAAGCATGTGCTCATCATGTGTACACTGACATCTCAGTTATACCTTTCAGGATGTACTAAGCATGTACTCATCATGTGTATGCTGACAGCTCAGTTATCCCTTTCAGTTTCTGTTTGTTTTGCTTTATGCATGATTTGTTGTAACCAGTAGCTGTAGTATTTATTTATTTATGTATTTATTTATTTATTTATTTATGTATTTATTTATTTGATTTGGCACAGCTACTCACTAATTAACATTACAGTTGCTATTGTTCTCAGTTAAAAAGTCTTATTTAAGAGGTGTGCAAACTCTTAAATCGAAGAGTTTTAACACCATAAAAGAGTATACTAGAAGTCTGTTTCCAGAAAGTCAATGGCATTGACACTGGTGTGCTTTTTTTCTTTTTTGTCTCCCTTTAGAAGAGTGAAGCTGATTTTTGCATTTGTACTTCTTTCCATGGGGAACACCAGATGTATGGGCACACTAGGTGATCTGTCCAATCACTGTGTTCATTTTTGAATATTTAGTATATTGTATTGTATAATTGCTAAAACACCAATGCTGCTACTGTCTGGTAATGTATCACAACAGATGCTGACACAAGCTGTGCATGAGAAACTTGGGTGATGAAGATTAGCAAGTATTATGAGTTGATTAGAATGGATGCATTGCCAAAGGAAGATTAATTTACAATATTTGGGTTATCAATTTGTTTATTACCAATAGTGAATATTTAATGCTTCCCTGTAATGACAGTCAAATTCCAGAAATTCTGTTGATGCAGGGGTGGGTCTTAACTTTTTTAATATGTTAATCTAGTTGCGAAGTTCTGAGAAAACTGCAACTTAAGATAGCATGACGTCCCGTCTAGTTCTGTATAATTTTTTTCATAGAATATCTCCATAAGGTCAATAAATCATTACATATTTCTTTAGCTCTGTAGCTAATGATGGAGTTAGTGCTAGGTTGTTGACCTGTCCATTAAGGAATATTTATGCTCCTTATCTGATCCCAAGCTGTTTTATGCTGTTAAGGACACTATAGATATGGGAGTTGTAGCTGTGCTACCTTATATATAGTTGGACAGGTTGCTACATTTAGTGACTGTTGCTCAAACTGTTAGACATTTGCTTTTTGTAGTGTTTCTGTAATGTAGATTATTCTTGATGCGATCCATGCATTGCTGTTTTAGTGTGTATGAAGTGGCAGTGGTATATCTTACACTTGGCTGGGATTGCATCCTTTCATCTTTTTATTATCTAGTGGGTCAGACAGTTAAGGCAAGTTCACTACTAACTAACAAGTGGGAGATCTGGAAGTCCAGTACACCTGACCCATTATAATGTATTGTGACAGAGTGTTATGTGATTTTCAGATGTACTTCATTAACTCAGACACCAACAGTTCGAGTTCCACCAACTCACTGTCAGTCGCTCATGTCACAGGATACTCACAGTCAGCAACAATTCTAAAGTGTTTTGTGCAGGGGTACACACCACCCCTGCAATATTCCAACATGGGAGCTCTGCCCCATCACCCTGAGACTATAAGTATACTGCATCTGAGGTTGCACAGACTTGTAGAAAGTATATTTTCACACACAGTCTGTGTATTTGAGTGCCTCACACTGAATACAGGCTAACATTCAGCTCTGAACATATGAGCCATGAGCAGCTGAACTGTGAATAAGTGAAATATAACAGTGATTTCTTTATATGATGGTAAAAGCCGTAAGTGAAAACATTAAAGGGTTATACTCATCAGTAAAATGGCTGAAGTGGTTTGCATGTTTGAGGCGTGCAGCCCTGATGTAGATGCTGTTCAAAAGATATATCTGTTCCACACAGAGCATGACACGGATGTGGATGCCATTTTGGGTTATGATCCACACACTCTTGTGAACATATTTTGTCTCAACCCTTCTGCTTAGACAAGCAGCACAAAGAATTTAGATGTTGGATTTCTTCTGTATCCATGTTGAGGTTTGGCAGGATTGATTTTGAAGATTTCTAGCTGCATAATCACATTTGAATACATTTACCTTGCTATGGGTACCAGAGAAGCTAGGAAAATGTTTGATTGCATGCAGGATCATATTTCTGGATATCTACTGTTAATGGAGGTACTTAACCTTTTAATTTTGTATTCCAACACTATATCTTATGTCCCCTTTCACTATATGGTTCATTCAAAATGGTTGACAGTGTGGACAGCTGAAATGAGCCTATATGACCTGAGTGAGGTTTCAAGTTTGGTTAGTGGAGGATTTACATACTATTTGCCACATTGTGGTATATCCAGAATATTATGTTGGATTTAAGATTCCCAAAAACTGCTTGAGTTGTTCTCTTCCCTCTATTTGATACACTGTCCCATTTCAGATCATGAAAGTCTGGAATTAGAATTTTTACTTCTGGAACTGGAAACCTCAAGACTATGGCATCTGCCCTCCTCTTGTATAAGAAGTCCTGAATTTAAGAAACTTTTAAAGTCTATTTTTCAGAAATGTTGTCAAGTCCAGAACAATGGCTGTGTCTTAAAAATGTTTTTATGTACATAACAATTCATATTATTCAACTCAATTTTTGTAGGTTGCCTACAAAATGTTTATTTATGGACATCTGTGCTTATGGCCCAGTGGGTTATAATGTGTGAGATCATACTTGTGTTTATGGCAAACTGGATGAATATCAACATGTCCTTCATGGATGCATCTGCAGTCATAACAACTGGGTTGTCCTGTCGTCAGGCAGCCCTTTTCCAAAGTCCGGGTCCGGCTCGCTGATGTCGCACTTCACCCGGCGTCATCTCTGCTGGTCTTGGTATAAAGGCACCACCCGACGCCATTTTCTTCAGTCTTTCTTGCCGCGTGGTGCCCGAAGCAGAAGCTGTTCGCAAGTGCCGGTCGGTCAGATCCAGAGATTACTACTACCGAATACTCCTTGAAGACTTCTAAAGCTAAGTACCCGTTGGGGACTCTTTCTTGCCTCAGCCGATGTCAGAAAAAGTCAATAACTGTTTAACTTGTGGGAAACAAATACCTCATAAAGATTTCCACTCTTACTGTTTGCCTTGTTTAGGCCCAGACCACGGCGTAGCAGCCTGTTGCCTGTGCTTCTTTCAACCGGCTTAGGCGTCGGTCGGAGTTGCTGAACAGTTTTTCGGCTCTGAATTTGCGTACATTATGCCGTCGGATCCTCCGACTACCCAAATTGTTAAAACGCAAAGAAAAGACCGACACTCGCGGTCCGTGGTTTTGGCGAAACCATGGTTAAGCAAACCACGAGTGCCTCGGTTTCGGCGAAACCGAGAAAACTGATCAGAGTACAGCGAATCAATGACTACTACTGAGGTTCCGGTTACCTTACTTGAATCGGCCTCAGAAATTTTACCTACTACAGTGGTTACTAGTGCCTTATCAGACACCATCCCTTTGGATGTCTCTACCCCAGCACGTGGTGCTGCTAGGCCTCCTGCAGCCATGTCTATTAAGGCCTTGCCAGGGCTAAAGCAGCCAAATCTACTAAGTCAGTGCCTGTTAAACCCCCTCAACCAGGCCCACTTCTAGTTCACAAATGCTTACTCTGGCAGAAGATTTAATATCCTTAATTAGGGATCTCAATCTCACCCAGACAGGGCCTCTCAGCCCCCAGAAAAGAGACCTAGAGCAGAGCCCTCGAGCCTGTGTCCTCTGATGATTCTCGGAAGACTCAGATATTACAGACCAGCCAGAGGCTCCTTTCTCCAATTTTGAGGACTCAGATGCTGAAGAATCCATTCCAGCTGCTTCCCCACCAGAAGAATTCTCCTTTGGGGAAACCTTACATGCCATGAGAGAACAATTCCAATGGCAGGAACAGGATTTTCAGACTCCAGAAAAAGACTTAGGACTTTTCTGCACCTACCACAACACAGGCCCTTAGCTATACCTCCTGTCCTCTCTGTTGTGGACGATGCATTTAATGATGTTTGCACTGCACCAGATTCTTTACCTCCAGCACCTGCCAAACCAGATAGATTTTACAGGGTGCCAGACACTCATCATCACCTATACAAGGCCCCTCTTGCAGACCCGAAACTATATCCCAGGGCCCTAAGGCAGTAGCCTCAACCACAGCAAAACCCTATTCCTTCTGAAAGGGAAGCCAGGTCTTTAGACAGATGGGGCAAAAAGGTTTACACCTCTGCTACTCTCTCAGCTAGAGCTTTAAACTGTCAGTTTCACATGATACAATACCAAGAGTTTATGCTTGATCAGTTAACTAAAAGCTATCCTCTGATGACTCTATAGATAAGAAAAATCTATTAGAAATGGTAAATAACATACAACAGGTTAGTAACCATTCCTTAAAATGTGGCTATGATGCACTGGAGGCTTCATTTAGATCAGCCATGACTGGCACAGTGATAAGAAGACATGCATGGTTGAAGGAACAAGTTTTACGGATCATGTTAAAGCTAAGTTATTAGATGCTCCTATGGATAAGACCAGTTTGTTTGGTACACCTGCCCAGCAGGTAATGAAGAAAATGGAAGAAAAGGCAAAATCTGTACAAACGGTTAAAGATTTCTTGCAGGTTCAGCCCCAAGGTTTAGCAGGAACTGGCCTGCCAAAATTGGTCCTTTCCTGACTCCACAAGATCCCAAAGGGGCAGGAATAGACGTTCCAGAGGCAGAAATCAATCTAGAGGGTGCCTACAGAGGAAGACAGTGGCAAGGTAATAACAGAGCCACAGGCACAGCCACTACCACTACAACAGGGCAATCACAGTGACTTGATTCTAACTCCGCCTACCAGGGAACAAATAGCAGCACCCTTAGGCGGAAAATTAACCTTATTTTCAAAGAACTGGCACTATATCACAAAAGACAAGTGGATTTTGCAAACCATAGACCAAGGTTACCGGTTCCACTTCCACACTATACCAGTCAAAAGAGGAATGCCAAACCTACCTCCAAATCAAAAAACAGAAGCTCTACAGCAGATAATGCAATTAACAAAGATGAGAGCTATGGAAAGAGTACCAATAACAGAACAAGGCAAAGGATTCTCTCCAGACTATTCCTAGTTCCAAGAAAGGAAAAAAGTTGGAGACCTATTCTCGATCTGTCCACCTTAAACACATACATCATTGTCCCAAAATTCAAGATGCTGACCCTACAGCAACTTCTTCCCATGCTGGGCAAGGAGTGTTGGCTGGTAACTCTAGATCTCAAGGAGGCATACCTGCACGTCCCCATTCGACCAATTTGCAGAAGATACCTCAGATTTCTTGCAGGATCAGAGCACTATCAATTCTCAGCATTGCCCTTTGGCTTATCTACTGCCAGAGTATTCACAAAATGCCTGGCATCAGTAATCACTGCAGACTACAGGGAATCCAAATTTATCCATACCTGGACGACTGCCTGCTACAAGGGACAACAAAGCAAGCTGACAACAGATTTACAAAGGGTCATTTACTTGCTACAAGCACTGGGATACACAGTCAATTTGCAAAAATCAAGGCTGATTCCATCCCAAACAAGGACATTCTTGAATTGGACACAGTAAAACAAATGGCATTCCTAACTGCAGAAAAACAAAAAGATTTCCCTCTTTACTTCTTGGCACTAACAAACCACAGCAAACTAACAGCAAGAAAAGTTCTGCAGGCCTTGGGCTTCATGGCATCATGCATAATCTTGGTTCCACATGCCAGACTACATATGAGAAAACTACAGTGGTACCTAAAGAATTTATGGTCCCAACACAGGCACAGCCTAGAAGCAGAAATTCCACTAATTCCATGCCTAAAATAGGAGTTCCTATGGTGGGCTCAAGCATGCCAGTCAAACCCAGGCTTACCCTTTCACAAATATCAAGCAAGCCAAACCATCACAACAGACGCCTCAGACCTAGGATGGGGGCTCACATGCTGGACAAATCGTGCAAGGATTGTGGGGACCAGCTTCACCTGCACATCAACCTAAAAGAAATGCTGGCAGTAAAACTGGCAATCCAAAAATTCAGACCATTTCTCAAAGAAGGCCATTTGATGATAAGGACAGACAACACCACAGTCATGTGGTACATCAACAAACAGGGAGGCACTCATTCATACCCCTATGCAGAATGACTTTGGACCTTTGGAACCTGGCACTCAGCTACAACATCCAGTTACAGGCAATGTTTGTACCGGAAAGGAGAACACTCTAGCAGACATGTTAAGCAGAACCACCTCGGATGCTCACGAATGGATGCTACACCCGGACATCTTCAAGACCATCGCAAAGAAATGGGGAATGCCACAGATAGATCTATTAAACCCCCTCTCAACCACCAGCTCAAAAATTCTGCACAAGGACATTCCATCCACTTGCATCGAAAGTGGATTCGCTCTCCTTCAGCTGGAAAGGCCTGACAGCATATGCATTCCCACCTCTTCCTTGATACACAAGGTATTACTAAAATCAAGGAGGAACGTCCAAGGATAATCCTGATAGCTCCAAACTGGCCAAGACAACACTGGTACCCATTGCTGAGGAGCATGTCTCGGGACAAAATGTGGTCAATACCCTGATGCCTTTGATGTTAACTCAGAACAACTACAGCATCATGCATCCAAACCTAAAACGGTGCAGCTGACTGCATGGCACATCACATAGCAGCAACTATTCCAGATCTCTCCCAAAGGGTTAAAGACATTATCCTTGAAGCCCAGACCTTCAACAAGAAGAAACTATGCAGGGAAATGGAAAAGGTTTGTCATTTGGAGTGCTGAAAGAGGGAAGGATGTGTCAATATAGATATGGCTAACATTCTGGAGTACTTGGCAGAGCTTCTACATACAGGCCTGTCCTATTCCTCCATCAAGATACATGCATCAGCTATTTCAGCAGAATACAGCTTTGATCCACCTGTCTTCTCACATCCTCTACTCAGGCAGTTCCTCAGAGGGATCAAGAATGTAAAACCTCCTAGGAAACCACCACTGCCAGCTTGGGATTTGAACTTTGTGCTAGAAAAGTTGACACTCGCACCTTTGAACCAGCAGCAACAGCAGACCTACAGCATCTTTCATGGAAAACTGCTTTCCTACTGGCAATAACCTCAGCAAGGAGGGTTTCTGAACTTAATGGCAGTACAACCCTTCCTAATCTTCCACCAAGACAGAGTGTCCATGAGGACTAATCCTACATTTATGCCTAAGGTGGTATCCAGAGTGTCCTTAAACCAGGCAATCCACCTACCTACCTTCTTCCCAACCCACAAAACAGAGGGAAAGAATGCTGTATACCTTGGATGTACACAGACAGCTACGCTACTACCTGGACAGAACAAAAAGTAACAGAAAAACTGACCAGCTTTTTGTAGCCTATGCAACAGGAAGGGAAGGAAAAGCAATTTCCAAACAGACAATCTCCAAATGGATAGGAAATTGCATACGATTCTGTTACTCCTTCCATGGAAAACCAATTCCACAGAACATACGACCTCATTCTACAAGAGCAACAGCCACTACCACAGCCTTCTTGTGGCAACCAAGGACATTATTGAGGCGGCTACTTGGACCTCCGTGCATACATTTGCCAAGCATTATAATTTACCTCTGTATTCCAGATCCCGAGCAGGGTTTGCCACTGCTGTACTGCAAGGGATCCTAACCACACCATAATCTATTCTTCCTCCTCCCTAGTTGGCTATGGTATTCTACCCAGTTGTTATGACTGCAGATGCATCCATGAAGGACATAGTACAGTTTTGTACCTACCATAAATGTAGATGTCCGAACTGGATAGCATCTGCAGTCACTCCCTCCTTCCCTCTGTGGTACTCCTAGGGTATTTACCCTCCTAATAGCTAGCTGGTGGGGAGTCTTTATGGTGTATTTGTTTGTATATATGTACATACATGCTTATTTTTGTGTTTGCCTTCTATCCTTTGGGAACATTGGCATTTTACCCAAAATTTAGCCTTCCAAGAGGGCAACTGGCATCTGGGGCAAGAAACACTGAAGAAAATGGCATCGGCTGATGCCTTTATACCCGAAGACCAGCAGAGATGACGTCGGGTGAAGTGCGACATCAGCCGAAGCCGGACCCGGACTTTGGAATCCGGCCGACCGAAGGGCTGCCTGACGACAGGACAACCCAGTTGTTATGACTGCAGATGCTATCCAGTTCGGACATCTACATTTATGGTAGGTACAAAACTGTACTTTTTGCAGGCAGTGCATCACAGAACTCATATGAGTGAGCATAAGACACACAGAGCTGAACATATAGGTCAGACTCAGGAATTATCATCAAAATTGAACTAAAAATGAAGCCTATCTAAGGCCAGTTATGCAGCTGTTATGAGATTTTGCTGGTAACTTATATGTATTTAACCTGGAGGAAAAAGTATCGAGTAGGCAGCGCACTTATACAGAGACTAATTTTGCTTGTATACTTAGTCATTAGATGAATTCAAACTGCACTTTTGGTCTATACTTTCTCCATGATACTGGCTGCTCCAAAAGTATCTATTTCCTCCTAGGATTTATATTAAAGAAATCACCCTACATTGTCTACTGAAATATCTAATTGGTTTAGCCAGCCAGTTTCTAAAGAGCAGTGGGCTAGATCAATGGTAAAATGTAGAACCACTAAGGCAGCTGGACTGGATGATCTGCCAGCTGAGATCTAAAAATGTTGATGAGCATGTGTGACATGGAAAAAATGGAAAGTGGGTAGGGTATGTAAAAGAAAACCTTTCTGGATAGAAGCACAAGTGGCTGAGCCCCCAGGGCACCTTTAGGATCCACCATTGGTCCCAATTAATATCAGAATAGTCCAGGGGTAGGAGGATAGCTGGTAAACCCAGTGTGGACATGTAGCATTGGGGGATCAACTGTTACCATGAGGTCTGAGGGAATCAAAATAAAAAAGATGAGAGTCATAGTCATGACTATTTTACCTTCACCAGTGTCATGCCACCATTTTAGAAATGGATAATGGTTGTTGATGTTTTCTATTTGTCAGGGCATTCATTGGACCTTTTAGTTACAAATATCTAGTAGTAATCTGAGCCAGAGAGTCATGCATGTGTTTGCCATTTCTCACCAGTGCAGTTTGTTTTTTTTTAATAAGAAGAATGTCTTTGCCCATTTTTTCCATCTGCTGTCTTGCATCTAGTGTCTCAGTGTATTTTTTATCACTTCATCTGTTTAGTTCCTATGTTAGTGTCTCAGTGAATTTTTTATCACTTCATCCGTTTAGTTCCTATGTTTGGTTACACAGTAAATCTTATTTCTAACATTGTACTTAAACAGCAGACATGCCTGGTGTAGCTTAAGTACCTTGAAGAATGAATGTACTTTAGGCTTTCAACATCCTATTTAATTATTTCCAATCAATTCCTTTTAGCTGTGCAATCCATATGGGTTTGTTAATGTTTTGCATGAAGAATTCCACTAGCTTTGTGGTTTACAGTGAAACTTGCAAAATTCTTTAAAGTGTGTGTGTTAAAGGTACAGAAGTGTTAGTGCTCACTGTGTATGGTGTTTCAAATGTTGAAACTTGTGCAGTAAGTGTAGGATGGCAAAGTGTTACTAAATAAAAAGCAATATTATTGTTATTGCCTTCTTTAGTGGCAGCTTTTTACTGACTATATATTTGCCATTCTTTGCTATGCGTTAACTTATAAGTTCTCTATACAATATGTTTTGTAATATGTAATAATCCCCAATAGTACAAATGATTACTCTTAATTATGTAAATAGTTTAAATAGATAGGCTCCTGCTACATGAGCAAATGTAATTCTTAAACAGGAATTCCAAGGCATAAGCTTTCTTTTTTATCTTTTTAATTCTCTGTGGCGTCATCTTCAACTTAGAGACTACAAGACATCTTGAACATTTCACCTTCTCTAGCAAAACTGATTTGTAAATAAATTGGACATCAAACAGTAATACAGTAGGGGGTAAACATTTCTAGACTTAAAACTGTTAATAACCAATATAACACTGGAGGTGATAAAACCTAAACATCTGAAAACAGATTAGAATGCCAAGTTTTTAAAAATAATGAAATCAGCCCAGGCAGGATATGATATCTGACTTCGAAATATTTTAGATTCCAATAGTAATAACTCATTAGTAATGGAGATGTGTGGCTCTTTTGCCAACTGCTAAGATTAATTTTCTCTTACTCTAGAATTCCAAAAGTTTTGGGATACCATTGTGTAGAGCCTCTGCCATCCTATAATGGCTTCCTATTATAAAGTTTAAGGACTCACATTGCTAGGTCCGGAAATTCCAAAAGAAAGACTGAAAATATACAAGAATAGTGAATATCAAACATCTCTCTTCTCCTTTATACTTGTTTTTTTACAGGGTGGCAAAATCGCCGTACCCCTGGACATATATTTACCAGCTCTGAGACTGATACACTTCAGAGAAAAAGAATATTACTTTAAATGGCAGTTTCATACCTAGCATATGTAAATCCAGATTTTCTGTCATTTAGTCTCCACATTCTGGGGTTCTGCATTGCAAGTCTCAACAATTCAAGCAGTTTCTTTCTGTAGTGCTACCCAGTAAAGAAATTTCAGCTCCACCTCCAGATTTGAAATCATACTGGATCAGACTGTGCTTAAGACTGATCAAAGTGAGTCCAGTGCTGCAAATGACCAGAAGAGGCAATGCACCAGAACAAGGCAAAGAAAGAAAGATTCAATGCACCAGAACAAAGTAAAGAAAGAAAGATTCTATGTAAATGGTTCCTATTACCTATTTGTAGCATATGCTGAATTCTGTTAAACCCATTACATAGCTGCCAAGGTCCTCTGAAATTAGCCTTCCCCCAGGTGTTACCTGTATGTCTGACATAAGAATGCATGAATGACAGGTAAAAAGTCTGTCCTGCATGCACTGTCATCCCCGTATCAACAGGAAGAGCATGCTGTCGGTTTCTTTTAAAGGAGCAAAACCAAAGCTTAATAATTAAAACTAGTTTTAGTTGTTCCCTGGTCTGGCGGTGACCATTTGTGGGAACAGTGTCTGTATATATATATATATATATATATATATCTGTGGTAACTCAACAATCCCTAACCTCCTCACAGCCTGCTGTATAGCTCTACCTATATGCTAGCACTGTTGGTTGCTCACCTTCCTAACATGTAATGTTGCAGTACCAGTAATAACATGCAGGTGGAGCAATACTTACACCAGGATGGGCCATTTGGGATCTACACAGGAGACAGCTTTAGGAATGCTATGCATAAGAATCTTTGGGCAATGGACTGATGCTTTCTTTTTAGCAGGATTGTAGCAACATCTCAGTGGAGAAGTTTTCTGCCCAGCTGGGGAGAAGGGTGCTAAACTGTGGATGTTGGGCCAGCCATTGGCATCACCTGCAGCTGATTTCCTAAAGGTTATATCTGCAGCAGTTATCATACTCAACTGTTTACTGTAATGGCAAATTGCCTACACAACCACACTTTCCAAATACATAAACCACATTCTGTCTGCAATAGAGTGAATCCTGGCTGATTCTTTTTCCCTGTCAAATGAGAGGATACTAACTTCTTTTTTTTTAAACATGTTTATTGATTTTAACAAATAACCAGTAGAACTTAGTAATTTATACAAGTAGTTAACAAGAAAAGGAAATTCAACAGTCATAACACAACTGAAGTATTTACAAAGACATCCACATTTAGGTTACATCAATGTACAAATATATGAAATTTCACAAAGAATCAAAATCTTTTTTTAACAATCTTTCTAGAGTAGCCCACATGTTGTAGCAAGATGTTTTCGTAGTAGTTCTTGATTTAATGGTCATTGGTTCCATTTGGCACACATCAGTTAGAACATTTTTAAATTCAATAAAAGAAGGGGGCAATCTGAGATCCAATTTCTAGTAATAATCTTTCTAGCCACCATTGGAATTGACAATAATAAGGGAAGTTTAACCTTTTTAACACTTTTAGGTATGGGGATGTTGAAGAGGATTAGTGATTTAGAAATTGTGAAATTGTCTGTAAAAAGAGCCTGTAGAAAGTTATTAACAAATTTCCAATAATCATTCAATTTTGTACAGTCATAGAACATATGTGCTCAGTCAGCATTTGTCATTGAAGTACATCTCTTACACAAATTGTCTTTTTTATTAATTTTGCTCATTATTAGAGGAGTGTAGAAGGACCTGTGTAAGAATTTCCACATATAAAGTTTCCATTTAATAGAAGAGGTTGTTTTAGAAGCTGATTCCTATATATACTCCTTATCTTGTTCTTTTGGTGGTTCACTGTTGATGGAGTAGAAATAATTCCAGGAATTTTCTGAACAACTGAAGGTTTCATCTCTAATAATTTTGTGAATGCGAGAAAGTTTACCTTTATCTGAAAACTTCTGCTGTAAGGTTAGTACCATGTAATCTATCAGAACTGCGATGGATTTTTTAGCTGCCGGTTAAAATTAAATTGAGTTTATTAGATGTTGTCTGAAGGCCTGAATCTCCAACCAACAAGTTTCATCCAATTCAAATTCTTGTACTAAAAAGAATACGTTTTTAAATTTATTATCTAGCAGCATCTGATACCAATATATTATTTTTTTCTGTTTAAATAATAGTGTTTTATCTGGGTTAGATGATAAAAAGAATACCTTCTGAGTATAATATAGGATATAGAATGAAGATCCATTCCTTATACTTAAGATGTTTATATATAAAGTTTTGAAAAGTAATAATGATATTTAATAAGTAATTAAATGAGTAGCTCAGTGTGATAGGGATGGAATAGAAATCTTTGAGAATCCACAACATGGGATTATTTATAATAGTTTTCTATGTTAGTGGTGTAGTGATTAATTCCATGCTAATTAATTCCCATTCGCGGAGTATGAATGATCTAATAGTAGTGATATAGTCTTGATAATAGAAGAGATGAAATATAAGTCAAAGTCAGGAAAGGCTATGCCTCCTTTAGACCAACTATTTATGCATGTCCTTAAAGCCACGCTGGGTTTATAAGGACCCCAGAAGAATTTTAACATTAAAGAGTTTAATTTTTTAATGATTGTCTTAGAAGGTGGAAGTAATATTGATTGAATTAAATAGAGTATCTTCGGAAATATTATCATTTTAATTATTGTAAGTCTTTCCTCCATCGAAAAAAGGATATTGTTCCAACTTGTTAAAAGTGTTTGTATGTTTTCAAGACTTTTACTATAGTTAAGATGAATAATAGACTTAATGTATTTTGCTAAAATGATACCTAAATAAGTTATTTGATCTGATTTAGGTTTGTACTTAAGGTAAAGTCTGTTTAGAATATTGTTCCCTGAGTATATAGGTACATTTTTTTTCATTAAAAACCAAACCTGAGATTTTTTGGAAATCTACCATAGAGTTAAATAATGACACTAGAGAAGAATTGTTTACTTTAGATGTAATTAGAACATCATCAGCAAAAAGCCATATTTTTGATGATGTATTATCATTTATTTTAAATCCTACTATATCTCTGTTGTTTCTAATTAAGTTACTCCAAGATTCCATTATTAAAGTAAATAATAAAGGGGAGAGTGGACAGCCCTGTTTGGTACCTTTTAATATAGGTATGTGTTAAGAGATGTATGTGCCAATTTGTAGGTAGGCTAATGCTCCTTTATATAAATGTTCAATCAAATTTACAAATGTATCAGATAAATTTATGCATTTCAGTAAGATGAACAGATAGTCCCAGTTTACAGAATCAAACGTCAAATTTATATCAAGGCTTATTAATGTCAAGTCTTTCTTATTTTAATTTGCATAATCAGTTAAAGTTAAGGGTCTTCTTATGTTGTCAAAAGTATTTCTGTATGCAATAAAGCCTGTTTGACCTTCTTCAATTATATTTGGAAGAATTGTCTTTAGTCTGAAACATCTTGTAATCAACATTAAGTAGAGAGATGGGCGTATATGAGGAGCATCTTATTGGGTCTTTAGTAGATTTCAAGATTGGTGATATGAAAGTGTATTTCCAAGGTGGTGGGATAGTAGATTCAATCTGAGCTGTCAAAATACATTATGTATTAATGAATGAACATTTGTAGTCATTATTTTATAGAACTCGGGTATAATACCGTAGTTTCCTGGTGCTTTATTTAATTTGAGTTTATCTGAATGTTGATGTCTGCAAATGAGATGTGTTTATCCATAATTAAACCTGTTTAAGATTTTTATCCATATATTTAGTTATGAATTCTTTTATTTTATGTTTTGATTCCATATTAATTGCGGTGGTGGTGCTGCGGTAGCATTGTCGCCTCACAGTACAACATTGTCCTGTTCGGTTCTCAGCTAGAGCGTCTTCTGTGTGGAGACATGCATGAATGGGTGTTCCTTCATTGAAGGTTGTGCATTAGAGCTGGCAACTCGGCACGTAAAAATCTACTGCCAATCATTAGCGGACCGGAGTTCCGCTGTGGCGACCCCTAACCGGGAAAAGCCAAAAGACACAACAACAACATTAACTTTATTGTGATTAATTTTATGAAAGTAATCCCTGAATACATATAGAATTTCTGGTAGGTTAGAAACAGTCTTCTTTTTCTGAAAGGAAAAAAATCTATTTGATATGGTTTTGTTTTTGAAGTCTTCTTGTTTTATTTTTAAGTTTTTTTTAAATACTTGGGATTTATTGAATAGGATAAGAATTTATATTTCTCTAGGCATATTTTGGTTTTGTGGTTTGGGATTTCTTTATATTCATCATTTAAGTTTATTTCTTTTGTGACTTCTTTATTGGTGATGTTATCCTTGTTGAGTTTAATTGTGTCTAATTTATTCTGTATGACTAATAAGTCTTTGTCCCACATTTTCCTTTTATTATTATACCATCTAATACTTTTGTCTGTATAAGTACAATTTCAGGGCATCCCAAGTATATATAACCAAGACATCTGGAGTGGTGTTTGTTTCTATAAAAGTTTGTGTCTCCTTGTTTATGAATTCTTTGAAGTCTTTTAGTAGAGTTAGGTAAGCTGGAATTTCTTTTAATTTGAATGTTAGGCATTACATTCACAATGAGTTCAAAGGTTATTGAGTTATGGTCTGATATTGGGCAAGAGATGATCATAGATTTGAGTAAATCATTAACAAGTTGGTTGGAGATCAGAACTATCTTAGAATAAGACTATATGAAAAAAGGTATATGGTAAAGGTATAGCATCTGCTTGGTTGTTAATGTCATTCAAATGATATGAATTTATAAAATCTTTTAAATGTTTTGCATTAGCAGTAATTTTCCTCTTCCCAGGGATGCTAGTGTCATTTTCATGTAGGGTACAATTAAAGTCACCAGCTAAAATAATGTCTCCTTTGGAGAGGAGTACTGTTTGATTGAGATGTTGTTTCACTGTACTAATACCTATATCTTGTAGTCAATATATATTAATGAAGGTAAAGATCTTCCTATTGATCTGTGCTATAATTATGCAGAACATTCATTTGTCATCCGTGTATGTCTTAATAATCTTGGGAGTAGGTATAGATTTGTTCCATAAAATAGCTACTCCTATTTTTTTCAGTATATGCTCTCAGCTGACTAAAGTTGTATACTTGTTAGTGTCTAATTTAGTTATATCTTTTTTCAGAAGATGGGTTTTTTAGAGAGATATTAGGTTAGATCTATGGAAGTTTAGGTATCTGAATAAACTTCCCCTTTTACATGGGTTGTTTAAACCATTAATGTTGAGAGATCCCTTTTAAGGTTACCATTTAACATACGTAGCAAAAGTTAAAATATGCTCAGCTTATCATTTTTTTTATAAACGATTGTAATCTATTCCCTCCTTTGGATGTTGAATTAATCAAATTTTTGACCTGCAAAGTTCCTACGTGGGCTTGAGGGTCTTTGATTTTTATTGAAAATGAGAATGTGTTTGAGGAGTGAAGTGGATGTCAGATCAGTAATTATATTGTAACAATGAATAAATAATGTGTTAGGAATTAAATTCGCACCCAGCCTGGAGTTATGAACTCCGAATTCAAGCAGCATCAACCAATCCAGTTACCACTCTATCTATAACAGCAGAACTCCAGCTACCACCTATTATTTGTAAACATTAAAGTTTACAAAATCAAAGTTAAACAACACTTTTAAAGCCTATTATAAAAGGACTTATTCAGATTATGTATTTATTCCTTGTTATATGTTAATAGTTTCATTAAAGACTTCTATAGGCACTATTCTCTTAGAACTACAATAAATAACTTAAGCTATCAGCAGGAACATATGAACCAATGAGGTAAATTGTTAAAACGCTTCGTAACATTTTTAGTAAGATCAGTTAAAGGATCTTAAAATGGAGATTCAAACTAACTGAACTTATGTAAATCAGATAAATACAGCCTGAGTATTTCTGAAAAAAATATCAATAAAATTAAGTGTTTATATAACTATTCTGAGTTCTGTAAGGTTAACCACACTCATCAAGAATAAACTTATTGACATTGGAGCATAACCAAAAGGTACGCAAGTCATGAAACATTTTAAAAAGAATTAAGATATGAAAGGAAAACCATTTCTGAGGAACGTATGTAAGTCATGTCGAGTGCGTGCAAACAGCTATGTTAACCA